>NC_057808.1:58776709-58926709 GCF_018294505.1 Triticum aestivum | reverse complement strand
TCAGGTGTGCTCGTGCCTGAAATGCTTTTCACAAGAAGCTAGTCAGAAAAAGGGGCACATAGCTACGTGATTCTAACTGCTCTTGGTTTTGTAACTCACTGCTGATGTCTACTACACAACCTTCTTCTTGTAGACGCTGTTGGGCCTCCAAGTGCAGAGGTTTGTAGGACAGTAGAAAATTTTCCTCAAGTGGATGACCTAAGGTTTATCAATCCGTGGGAGGCGTAGGATGAAGATGGTCTCTCTCAAGCAACCCTGCAACCAAATAACAAAGAGTCTCTTGTGTCCCCAACACACCCAATACAATGGTAAATTGTATAGGTGCACTAGTTCGGCGAAGAGATGGTGATACAAGTGCAATATGGATGGTAGATATAGGTTTTTGTAATCTGAAAATATAAAAACAGCAAGGTAACTAATGATAAAAGTGAGCACGAACGGTATTGCAATGTGTAGAAACAAGGCCTAGGGTTCATACTTTCACTAGTGCAAGTTCTCTCAACAATAATAACATAACTGGATCATATAACTATCCCTCAACTTGTAACAAAGAGTCACTCCAAAGTCACTAATAGCGGAGAACAAATGAAGAGATTATGGTAGGGTACGAAACCACCTCAAAGTTATTCTTTCTGATCGATCCAACTATAATAGCAAAGCTCGCGGTACATCAAGATCGTTCCAAATCAAGAACACGAGAGAGAGAGAGAGAGAGAGATCAAACACATAGCTACTGGTACATACCCTCAGCCCCGATGGTGAACTACTCCCTCCTCGTCATGGAGAGCGCCGGGATGATGAAGATGGCCACCGGAGAGGGATCCCCCCCCCTCCGGCAGGGTGCCGGAACGGGTCTAGATTGGTTTTCGGTGGCTATAGAGGCTTGCGGCAGCGGAACTCCCGATCTATTATGCTTCTCGATGTTTTTAGGGTATATGGACATATATAGGCAAAAGAAGTCGGTCAGGAGAGCCACGAGGGGCCCACGAGGGTGGGGGGCGCGCCCAGGGGTAGGGCGTGCCTCCCTGCCTCGTGGCTTCCTCGAAGCTTCCCTGACGTCTACTCCAAGTCTCCTGGATTGCTTCCGTTCCAAAAATAACTCTCCCGAAGGTTTCATTCCGTTTGGACTCCGTTTGATATTCCTTTTCTTCGAAACTCAAAAACAAGGAAAAAACATAAACTGGCACTGGGCTCTAGGTTAATAGGTTAGTCCCAAAAATCATATAAAATAGCATATAAATGCATATAAAACATCCTAGATGGATAATATAATAGCATGGAACAATCAAAAATTATAGATACGTTCGAGACGTATCAGCATCCCCAAGCTTAATTCCTGCTCGTCCTCGAGTAGGTAAATGATAAAAACAGAATTTTTGATGTGGAATGCTACCTAACATAATTTTCAATGTAATCTTCTTTATTGTGGCAAGAATATTCAGATACATAAGATTCAAGACAAAAGTTTAATATTGACATGAAAACAATAATACTTCAAGCATACTAACAAAGCAATCATGTCTTCTCAAAATAACATGGCCAAAGCAAGCTATCCCTACAAAATCATATAGTCTGGCTATGCTCTATCTTCATCACACAAAATATTTAAATCATGCACAACCCCAATGACAAGCCAAGCGATTGTTTCATACTTTTGATGTTCACAAACTTTTTCAATCTTCACGCAATACATGAGCATGAGCCATGGACATAGCACTATAGGTGGAATAGAATGGTGGTTGTGGAGAAGACAAAAAGGAGAAGATAGTCTCACATCAACTAGGCGTATCAACGGGCTATGGAGATGCCCATCAATAGATATCAATGTGAGTGAGTAGGGATTGCCATGCAACGTATGCACTAGAGCTGTAAGTGTATGAAAGCTCAACAAAAGAAACTAAGTGGGTGTGCATCCAACTCGCTTGCTCACGAAGACCTAGGGCATTTTGAGGAAGCCTGTCATTGGAATATACAAGCCAAGTTCTATAATGAAAGATTCCCACTAGTATATGAAAGTGCCAACATAGGAGACTCTCTATCATGAAGATCATGGTGCTACTTTGAAGCACAAGTGTGGTAAAAGGATAGTAGCATTGCCCCTTCTCTCTTTTTCTCTCTTTTTTTATTTTTTTATTTGGGCCTTTCTCTTTTTTTTTATGGCCTCTTTTTTTCTCTCTTTTTTTTATTTTTTGTCCGGAGTCTCATCCCGACTTGTGGGGGAATCATAGTCTCCATCATCCTTTCCTCACTGGGACAATGCTCTAATAATGAAGATCATCACACTTTTATTTACTTACAACTCAAGAATTACAACTCGATACTTAGAACAAAATATGACTCTGTATGAATGCCTCCGGCGGTGTACCGGGATGTGCAATGAATCAAGAGTGACATGTATGAAAGAATTATAAAGGTGGCTTTGCCACAAATACGATGTCAACTACATGATCATGCAAAGCAATATGACAATGATGGAGCGTGTTATAATAAACGGAACGGTGGAAAGTTGCATGGCAATATATCTCGGAATGGCTATGGAAATGCCATATTAGGTAGGTATGGTGGCTGTTTTGAGGAAGGTATTGGTGGGTGTATGATACCGGCGAAAGGTGCGCGGTATTAGAGAGGCTAGCAATAGTGGAAGGGTGAGAGTGCGTATAATCCATGGACTCAACATTAGTCATAAAGAACTCACATACTTATTGCAAAAATCTATTAGTTGTCGAAACGAAGTATTACGCACATGCTCCTAGGGGGATAGATTGGTAGGAAAAGACCATCTCTCGTCCCCGACCGCCACTCATAAGGAAGACAATCAAAAAATAAATCATGCTCCGACTTCATCACATAACGGTTCACCATACGTGCATGCTACGGGAATCACAAACTTTAACACAAGTACCTCTCAAATCCACAACTACTCAACTAGCATGACTCTAATATCACCATCTTCATATCTCAAAACAATCATAAGGAATCAAACTTCTCTTAGTATTCAATGCACTTTATATGAAAGTTTTTATTATAACCCTCTTGGATGCCTATCATATTAGGACTAAATTCATAACCAAAGAAAATTACCATGCTGTTTAAGACTCTCACAATAATATAATTGAAGCATGAGAGTTCATCTATTTCTTCAAAATAAAACCACCGCCATGCTCTAAAAGATATAAGTGAAGCACTAGAGCAAACGACAAACTACTCCGAAAGATATAAGTGAAGATCAATGAGTAGTTGAATAATTATGCAACTATGTGAAGACTCTCTAACATTTAAGAATTTCAGATCTTGGTATTTTATTAAAACATCAAGAAAAACAAAACAAAATGACATTTCAAGGATAGCAGACATCATGTGAAGAAGCAAAAACTTAGGTTCAACCGATACTAACCGATAATTGCTGAAGAAGAAAGGTGGGATGCCTACCGGGGCATCCCCAAGCTTATATGCTTGAGACTTCTTGAAATATTATCTTGGGATGCCTTGGGCATCCCCAAGCTTGAGCTTTTGTGTCTCCTTAATTCCTTTTATATCTCGGTTTCCCTGAATCTCAAAACTTCATCCACACAAAACTCAACAAGAACTCGTGAGATAAGTTAGTATAAAGCAATGCAAAAACCTTGTCATTCTATACTGTAGCAAATTTAAAAAATTATTATTCAACATTGCATACTAAATGTCTCTACATATTTAATACTCCTATCCTCAAATAGAATCATTAAACAAGCAAACATATGCAAACAATGCAAACATAACAACAATCTGCCAAAACAGTACAGTCTGTAAAGAATGCGAGATTCATCATACTTCCCTAACTCCAAACATTATGAAATTCTACCAAACTGTAGAAAATTTATCATAGCTCAATATTCAAAAAGTTTCAACATTTTATCATATTCTGACTTTTCTAGGGAATTTTTGCAACAGCGGTAAACTTTCTGTTTTGAAACAGCAACATGTATACTTGCAAAATAAGCATGGTAAAGGCTATCCTTGACATTTCTATTGAAAATAGAGATGCAAAACATTATTCTAAATAACAGCAAGCAAATACTAACAAAATAAAATGACGCTCCAAGCAAAACACATATCATGTGGTGAATAAAAATATAGCTCCAAGTAAAGTTACCGATGAACGAAGACGAAAGAGGGGATGCCTTCCGGGGCATCCCCAAGCTTAAGCTTTTGGTTGTCCTTGAATTTTACCTTGGGGTGCCTTGGGCATACCCAAGCTTAGGCTCTTGCCCCTCCTTATTCCATAGCCCATCGAATCTTTACCCAAAACTTGAAAACTTCATGACACAAAACTCAACAAAAAACTTGTAAGCTCCGTTAGTATAATAAAATAAAACCACCACTTAGGTACTGTTGTGAACTCATTCTAAATTTATATTGGTGTTATATCTACTGTATTCCAACTTCTCTATGGTTCATACCCTCCGATACTAATCATAGATTCATCAAAATAAGCAAACAACACAATGAAAACAGAATCTGTCTAAAACAGAACAGTCTGTAGTAATCTGTATCAAACGTATACTTCTGGAACTCCAAAAATTCTGAAATAAATTGGTGGACCTGAGTAATTTGTCTATTAATCTTCTGAAAATAATAATCAACTTAAAATCACTCTTCTGTAAAAAATGACAGCTAAACTAGTGAGCGCAAAGTTTCTGTTTTTTACAGTAAGATCACATTAACTTCCACCCAAGTCTTCCCAAAGGTTCTACTTGGCACTTTATTGAAACAAAAGCTATAAAACATGATTAATACAGTAGATTAATCATGTGAACACACAAAAACAGTAGGGATAAATATTGGGTTGTCTCCCAACAAGCGCTTTTCTTTAATGCCTTTCTAGCTAGGCATGATGATTTCAATGATGCTCGTATAAAAGATAAGAATTGAAACATAAAGAGAGCATCATGAAACACATGTCAAGCACATTTAAGTCTAACCCACTTCCTATGCATAGGGATTTTGTGATCCAACAACTTATGGGAACAATAATCAACTAGCATAAGGCAAAACGGGCATAACTTCAAGATTTTAAGAACATAGAGAGGAAACTTGAAATTATTGCAATTCCTACAAGCATATATTCCTCCCTCATAATAATTTTCAGTAGCATCATGAATGAATTCAACCATATAAACAGCACATAAAGCATTCTTTTCATGATCTACAAGCATAGAAATTTTATTACTCTCCACATAAGCAAAATTCTTCTCATTCGGAATAGTGGGAGAATCATAAGAAACTCGAATACTATAAATTGTTTCCACATTAAAAGAGTAATGTTCAGAAAAAGGGTAATCATAATCATGACAAGTTTTAATACAATCATCACTACTTTTTATAGCATAAGTGTCATCACAATAATCATCATAAGTAGCAACTTTGTTCTCATCATAATCGATTGAAACCTCTTCCAAGATAGTGGAACCATTACTAAATAAAGTCATGACCTCTCCAAATCCACTTTCATAATTGTCACAATAAGATTCAACACCCTCCAAAATAGTGGGATCATTACTTCCTAAAGTTGACACTCTTCCAAACCCACTTTCATCAATATAACTATCATAAATAGGAGGCATGCTATCATCATAATAAATTTGCTCATCAAAACTTGGGAGGCTAAAAATATCATATTCATTAAACATAGCATCCCCAAGCTTGGGACAAACATTAATTGCAGCAAATATATTCTCAAATTGTCATTCTCATCAAACATAGCATCCCCAAGCTTGGGCCTTTTCATATCATAAGCATAATCACTCTCATCATTAATAGTATGGATAGCACCAATGCTATAGCAATTATCATCATCACAATGAGTAATAGGAGCAACATCATTTGGGAGGGATACCTTTTCACATTTGCTTCTCCATCTTTTCTTTTTCTTCTTCACATTATGTGTGGGTTTAACCCTCTTTTTTGAGCTCCTTATTAATGAGATTGGTTGAATAGAAAGCTCCTCCTCGTTATCTGATTCATCATAAGAAATAATAGGAGGATATTGGGAAGTCTCTTCCCTTTCGTATTCTCTTCATCTTATATTTGTTTTCTTTTCTTTATGTAATTGGCAATATAAGGATTTTCAATGCAATTCACCGCACAATACATACAAATTTCTTCTAGATCAAAATCAAGAACTTTATCAAGGACAAATTCTGGAAGATCCTTAGTTATACGTTTCATTTCTTCATAACCCAAAAGCAAACTAAGTTCATTATGATGGGCAAGGGAAATCAAGTCATCACAATTTTTGGACACGATACGATCATGAAACAATTTGCATTGGGTATTGAAATGATCACGTTCATTGCAAAGTTCACAAGGACGGCAAAGAAAGTTTAAATTTTTAGCACAAACATCTAGCCTTTCTTGCAACCATTTAGTTTCCAAATACTTATGTCTCTTGCAAAATCTATTTTCCCTATCTGGTGTGTACTTGCAAACTCTATGCACTCCACAAAAGTTGACATGCTTATAAGAGACATTTTCATCATGACTAGTGCAATCATCATTAGTACTATGGGTATTCAAAGAGTTCATACTAACAACATTACAATCATGCTCATCATTCAAAGATTTAGTGCCAAACATTCTAATGCATTCTTCCTCTAGCAATTGAGCACAATTATCGGAATCCTTATTTTCATGAAAGATGTTAAAAAGATGAAGCATATGAGGTACCCTCAATTCCATTTTTTGTAGTTTTCTTTTATAAACTAAACCAGTGATAAAACAAGAAACAAAAAGATTCAATTGCAAGATCTAAAGATATACCTTCAAGAACTCACCTCCCCGGCAACGGTGCCAGAAAAGAGCTTGATGTCTACTACACAACTTCTTCTTGTAGACGTTGTTGGGCCTCCAAGTGCATAGGTTTGTAGGACAATAGCAAATTTCCCTCAAGTGGATGACCTAAGGTTTATCAATCCGTGGGAGGCGTAGGATGAAGATGGTCTCTCTCAAGCAACCCTGCAACCAAATAACAAAGAGTCTCTTGTGTCCCCAACACACCCAATACAATGGTAAATTGTATAGGTGCACTAGTTCGGCGAAGAGATGGTGATACAAGTGCAATATGGATGGTAGATATAGGTTTTTGTAATCTGAAAATATAAAAACAGCAAGGTAACTAATGATAAAAGTGAGCGCGAACGGTATTGCAATGTGTAGAAACAAGGCCTAGGGTTCATCTTTCACTAGTGCAAGTTCTCTCAACAATAATAACATAATTGGATCATATAACTATCCCTCAACATGCAACAAAGAGTCACTCCAAAGTCACTAATAGCGGAGAACAAACGAAGAGATTATGGTAGGGTACGAAACCACCTCAAAGTTATTCTTTCTGATCGATCTATTCAAGAGTCCATAGTAAAATAACACGAAGCTATTCTTTCCATTCAATCTATCATAGAGTTCATACTAGAATAACACCTTAAGACACAAATCAACCAAAACCCTAATGTCACCTAGATACTCCAATGTCACCTCAAGTATCTGCGGGTATGATTATACGATATGCATCACACAATCTCAGATTCATCTATTCAACCAACACAAAGAACTTCAAAGAGTGCCCCAAAGTTTCTACCGGAGAGTCAAGACGAAAACGTGTGCCAACCCCTATGCATAAGTTCACAAACGGAACCCGCAAGTTGATCACCAAAACATACATCAAGTAGATCACGTGATATCCCATTGTCACCACAGAGACGCACATGCAAGACATACATAAAGTGTTCTCAAATCCTTAAAGACTCAATCCGATAAGATAACTTTGAAGGGAAAACTCAATCCATTACAAGAGAATAGAGGGGGAGAAACATCATAAGATCCAACTATAATAGCAAAGCTCGCGGTACATCAAGATCGTGCCAAATCAAGAACACGAGAGAGAGAGATCAAACACATGGCTACTGGTACATACCCTCAGCCCCGAGGGTGAACTACTCCCTCCTCGTCATGGAGAGCGCCGGGATGATGAAGATGGCCACCGGAGAGGGATCCCCCCTCCCGCAAGGTGCCGGAACGGGTCTAGATTGGTTTTCGGTGGCTACAGAGGCTTGCGGCGGCGAAACTCCCGATCTATTATGTTTCTCAATGTTTTTAGGGTATATGGACTTATATAGGCGAAAGAAGTCGGTCAGGGGAGCCACGAGGGGCCCACGAGGGTGGGGGCGCGCCCAGGGGGGTAGGGCGCGCCTCCCTGCCTCGTGGCTTCCTCGAAGCTTCCCTGACGTCTACTCCAAGTCTCCTGGATTGCTTCCGTTCCAAAAATAACTCTCCCGAAGGTTTCATTCCGTTTGGACTCCGTTTGATATTTCTTTTCTTTGAAACTCAAAAATAAGGAAAAACAAAAACTGGCACTGGGCTCTAGGTTAATAGGTTAGTCCCAAAAATCATATAAAATAGCATATAAATGCATATAAAACATCCTAGATGGATAATATAATAGCATGGAACAATCAAAAATTATAGATACATTGGAGACGTATTAACTGCTCTTGTTTTTCTACGTGGGAGTTGGTCCGGATAAGATATCTTAACGAGGGATATAAAAGGGCGAAGGTCAATGAAATGGGATCCTTATAGGTATCTGCCCATGTTCAATCACTGAAGTAATGAATCTAAACAAGAAAATGAAGTAGAAGTGAAAAGCTTTTCTAATTTATTTATATATCTCTTTGCTCAGTTTTCCCCTTTAATGTCCCTCTCCATTATTATTCATAGTAATGTGCTCCTCGCTGAGCTTTATGATTTCCATTGTCATTCTTCCCTCTCCTCTTTGATTGCTTTTCATCATCTCTCTGCGTTTACCCTATTTTCATGACTCTCCTCTCTTTCTTCTCCCTATACCATTATTTTGGTCGTTTTTGAATCTTGAGATTGCTTCAATGCATGTGATCCCTCTCCTCAGCCTTCCCCTCCTAAATCTTAGAATCCTAATGTCGCAGGTGCTATGTCGCAAATCCATTTTCTTTATCCTCTGCCCCAAGGAAAATCAAAGAAGAAGAAAGCCCTGGTATTCTCTACTTGAATTCAGGAAGATTCAGATACCGAAAGCAATAGGAATGGGAAAGCGGAGCGGGCAATAGGTTTATGACTGAGCACTAGAGCCTGGAATAGCAGAAATGAAGGTTGGGAAATATGCCATGCTGAATTCCAATAAGTTGGCACTGCTTTCCCTTTCCATATGAAAAATGGAGAGGAAAAGCATGGGTGGACCAAGCGTTTTAACCGGAATCTAGTGATGGGGAAAGAAGAAAGAGTGGGAAGAAAGCAACCATGGGCAAGCTTTAATTAATAGAAATAAGTAGGAGTTACAGCCTTTAAATTCGAGTGAAACGAGCCTTTGACGTAGTCACAAATTCGACTGCCCTTTCACTATTATTATTATTTCGAGTAATAGTGGAAGGAGTGCCAAAGCCCATTTTAGTAGAAAGCTTCTGCCATTTTATAGTAATGCGGAGTGACATAATCAATCGAATTCGACTGGTTGGTTCCCCTTATTAGTCAATTGCTTTTGACGTATCAGATGGGAATGGGAGAGCCTCTTTTCTTTCTGCAATGGAATCGGCTTAAGCTCGACCTTTTCTTTCAATTCCTATCATAGGGATATAAAAATAAATCCAATTGCATGTTTCTTAGTTTAGAATATCGAAAGACATCCCACAACCCAGTCTTAGGTTCAGAGTCGCTTTGTGGGAACTTCAAGAGAGAGAAGAGAGATCATAGCTTAATATCAAAGGTCAGGTATACCTGCCTACGTTCGGCATACACATTCACTAGTTCCATTCGGAACCTTTCTCTAGATGGAATCCTGATTCGACTTTCAAATGCAAGAGCAAGAATGCCGTGAGGGAGCCCTATCTAAAAAATGCAAGGCCAGATCCCACTTTCTTTAATCGAGCGGGCAAGGGATCACAAACATCTTTTCTTTTTAGAGAAAAGGTTTTCAAAAGATATCCCGAAGGGGCCTTAGGTAAGGTAAGGAGTGACAGCTCTATTCAATAAGTTGGCTCTTTAAGGGAAGATAGGGCATCTCCTAAAATGTGGAAGTTTGGTGCTTTAGAGATAGGGCCGACACGCTTTGCTGGAAAGCAATAAGTCAACAAAACAAGGTAGGTCTACCCCCAAATAAAGGTTTCGCTCGACGACCCTGTATCCATTCTCGATTAAAGCACGGAGAGTTAGGTTTATTATCTCCAATTTGATGCTATCTTCTCCACGACTTGGTTCTTATGGATCTCCTCTGGGTCCTAGGCATCTTGTCTCTAGCTCTGCTCTCTATCGGTAGTCAAATCAGTACTTTGTCTTTGCCTGTCTTTGTCCATTCCTTCAACACTGATGGACTCGGAGTGGCATAACCCCTTTAATAAGAAGCATAAGACCTAAAGCGAGGAGATAGAATCGAAAGAATGATAGCAAGTTCTTTGAAAGTGGGAAGAAAGCCAAGGATACGGTGGTGTGTGGGGTCTTTCAAATCAATCAAGAAAGCGTGAGCTGAGAAGGAACACGGCTTTCCACGCCTTGACAAGTGGATCTACCAAGAATAGCTTTTTCAGTCGTTACTTATTATATAATAGCTCGATCCGCTCACGCATGTGATTGATTTCTCCCCTCTCTTTCGAAAATCTTTCATTCGAACAGGAAGATTCCCTTCTCGCTGTGTATCCAGAACCTGAGGATGATGAGGATCTATAAAGGTTCTTTGATCGAGCTCTTGCTTCGGCTTCTTTTGTTGCCGAAGACCAGGACTCGTCTTATTTGCTGAAAACCTGTCTGTTTAGGGACTCTTTCCTTTCAATGGTCATACTTGCCTGGAACTGATTCTACCTTGAGAGCGCTTCCCTCTTTTCTGATTCCTCCCCTTTGACCACCAAAAATACAACTTCTAATAGCCATTTCTATTTTTTAGACGTTTCAAACAAGTGATTTTACACTTTTATCCTTCCTGTCTTTCCCCAATAGAGGAGTTTGACCCTTCCACTTCTGCCTTTGCCCTTTGTACTTCTTCCCGCAATTGAGATCCCTGTTAAGGAAGAATATCTCACTCGTGCTTTTTTTGCGAGGAAATCGCTCTACTTTTTCCAGCGATGAGTGATTGAGTAAGGTCTATTCAATCTGTGTTATGACCTACCTTTTTTGATTGAAGTAAACGAGAGCTTTACTTCTTATTTTCAAACCCTAAGGTTTGAGCTCGTCCTCGGGTCGGATTCAGATCCTTTTTCTCTCTTTTGAAATTCCATAGATATAGATGTCTCGACTGCCGAATCTGAATCCTTAGAACAACTCGATTCCGTTGATTCACTGTCCATTTGTCCATCAACCGGATTAATGGTCAACGACTTTGATAGCCTTTCCTCCACACAAGGTTTTTAATCCATCTCCCCTGCTTAGGGCAGTAAGGGGAAGTAGCGATATTCCGATTCCTTCGTGGGGAATCAACGAAGGCAGCCGCTCCAGCAGCTTTAGTACTTAAGTTAACGCCCCATCCCTTATCCCGCGATGAGAAGGTAGATGCGGTAAGCCAACTAATATCCTTCTTGCGGAAAGGGCATTCAATGCCATCTTCATTCCCTTCCTTGCTTCGAGGAGCAGGTCAAATAATCAAAGAGGGGGATGGCTAATTCCAGGAATAGAGTAGCATTCTCAAGCACTACCCTCCGTTTTTTTAGTCCATATAAAACAGTCAATCTACCAGCAGCAGAGGCTGTAGATACATGTCCACCACCTGTTTATCTACTACCATAAGCGGGAGCAGTTGCAGGTAAAGAGTGTTGTGAGGGCTTTCATTTGCGCGTTAAGGGCAGTTTCTGTTATAGCACTAGAAATCTGTGTCGTTAGTCGAATGCTCAGAATGAAAGAATGACTATTTCCTTGCTGGAACATAATGACAACCGCAGGAATTCGGAATAAGACATGTTAAGTTTCTCCTCTTTCTGTCTAATGACTACTACGACATGCCTAGACTATAACATTCCTATGGAGTGCTGCCCATAGATTACGGAACACTTGGCATATGTTGATTGAGTCCCGGGTATAGCTCCCTCACCCGCTCTGCTTTGAATCACGAATTAGCGTATGAAAAGCGGCGATCTTTCTCTATTTCTTCCTCTTCCACCAAAACAAACAAGTTGTTTTCGGGCGTCGGGAAAAGTTAGTTCTTTGTTCCTCCGGTAATTGGATTGATATATAAGGATTGGAGTTGTCACCCGTATGCTTCTTATCTTTGGCTTCGAACAAGGGGAGTCCTTTCAAGCTTCATCAAATCCATGGCACAAGGTCTGTTTTTCATTATAGAATCGAGCAAGAATCGGATTGTGAATTAGGATTGTATGCAAGAAGGGATTCGGAAACAGGAAAGTGAGTCGAGTAATCCGAATACGTAGCCACTCTCATTCTAATGCTTATATCCAGAACTAGTTCACCGAACAAAGGGGCAGAACTACTGTCTAAACTATAGCGAGCTAATACCTAAACTTGAACTCTGAAATAGCACTCATTCATTCAATTATTCAAAGCTAAGGTGTGGGAAAATAATACATAAGATTAAATATGAACTAGTTGGTTGTTCGATTGAGGGACTACGATGCATTTTACTCATGTTTTTATTCCATTCCAGGATTCATTCATATTCGACCATAACGAGACTCAATAACGAAACTAGGGCCCTTGCTTTCCCAACTGGAGCAGGAAACTTCCAACCAAATAGGAGGGACCCGGAAGAAGAGATAAATGACAACTATCTCTAGAGAATTTAAAAGAGGTGTATGAAATATGTCATTATTTCGGGCATGAAAACCTAAAATGAAGGAATAGGGGGTATGGGATAACCATGTATTGGAGGTGGGTTTCCCAATAAGTCAATAGCTATCCTTCGCTATCTGGGGCTAGCTCACTCTATGAGATAAGTTTCATGTATGGTTCGAAGCAGTTAACTCCCTTTTAAGGAGCGATCGATCAGCCCCAACCATGACCGGTCTAGAATCTCTCTCGTTGAGCTTCTCTTTTGCGCCTGCTTTCTTCTTGATTTATTGCAGCAGCTAGTCTCCCTTTTCCAAATTTGATTATAAGTGAAGTGAGTTATGTTTCAAGAAATTCCATCCATTTCATCGCCCAGAATAATTCCCAGTCCTGCCAATCTCTACGACAATCTTTGGTTTAGTTTAGTTGATCTTTTTCTATTATGAAAAGCAAGGAAACACTAGTAATGGTGGAAACGGAACTTAGAAATCTAAGGCTGAAGGCTAGTTTCATTAACACGTCTCACCTATTTCTTACTTCCCCTACCAGCCCTACCTACATCACCTTCATATGGAACATGCATGCTTTAGTGATGGGGCTAGCCGCTTTCACAAGAAATCAAACCAAACAAAGACACTTAGCATAGGAGTAGATTAGGGCATCTAGTGATCCGTTCATCGTCTGAGGACTATAAGGTGCCAAGGGAAATAGCTCCATCCCATTGGATATCCCTAGCCTTGGTGGATCAGTGCAGTGAGAAAAAACACTTCCATTCTATCTATGGTAGATAAAGGAGCTTCAAAGCCGTAGCCATCCTCATGGCCTTTTCACTCTACAGTCGTTGCACTTTTTTATTAAATGAAATAGTTCATTTTCTCGCTCTTAATTCAAAAGTACTAACTAAATAGGGGCACAGGAAAATGCATCCTCGCTGGCTTATGATTGGTTGCTCAACCCTGCCTTTAAACGCACGAAATCGAAGCAAGGCGGCGGAAATCACATTGAATGCAATGCGTTCTCTACTTTCGTATCTCCATGTTGATAAAAACTAATAGCAAAACATGAGGAGAGAGAAAAAGCAATCGAGTGGGAATTCAAGTCCAATCAATCTTTGAAAAACTCGATAAAAAAGAAATGTCGGACATCTAATCTAGTCTTTGCTTTCTGTCTTTTACTATTACTATTATTTATAGAAAGGCATCCTCTCTATACTCTAAACCCTTATCGGGGAGAAGTCACTCTTCTAAGTGCTATATACGAGCAAAGGGAGGAGGTCTCTATGGATAGAGTTCTATCAGAACCCAACCCTGAAAGCTATGGCATTACGGGCCACAACGGATGAAGTGGCGTAGATCGGGGAAAGCGGAAAAACTCAGATAGCTACTACTAAAGAAGACTCGGTCCTATAATGTCGAGTTCCTAGCTAAAGTTATGGTTGTTGGGGAACGTAGTAATTTCAAAAAAAATCCTACGCACACGCAAGATCATGGTGATGCATAGCAACGAGAGGGGAGAGTGTTGTCCACGTACCCTCGTAGACCGACAGCGGAAGCGTTATCACAACGCGGTTGATGTAGTCGTACGTCTTCACGATCCGACCGATCAAGTACCGAACGTACGGCACCTCCGAGTTCTACACACGTTCAGCTCGATGACGTCCCTCGAACTCCGATCCAGCCGAGTGTTGAGGGAGAGTTTCGTCAGCACGACGGCGTGGTGACGATGATGATGTTCCACCGACGCAGGGCTTCGCCTAAGCTCTGCAACGGTATTATCGAGGTGTAATATGGTGGAGGGGGGCACCACACACGGCTAAGAGATCTCAAGGATCAATTGTTGTGTCTCTGGGGTGCCCCCCTGCCCCCATATATAAAGGAGCAAGGGGGGGCAGCCGGCCAAGGGGAGAGGCGCGCCATAGGGGGGAGTCCTGGTCCCATCGGGAGTAGGACTCCTCCTTTCCTTGTGGGAGTAGGAGAAGGGAAGGGGGAAGGAGAAAGAAGGAAGGGTGCGCCCCCCTTCCCTAGTCCAATTCGGACCAGACCATGGGGAGGGGTGCGGCCACCTTTTGAGGCCTTTCTCTCCTTTCCCGTATGGCCCATTAAGGCCCAATACGAATTCCCGTAACTCTTCGGTACTCCGAAAAATACCCGAATCACTCGGAACCTTTCCGAAGTCCGAATATAGTCGTCCAATATATCGATTTTTACGTCTCGACCATTTCGAGACTCCTCGTCATATCCCCGATCTCATCCGGGACTCCGAACTCCTTCGGTACATCAAAACTCAATAAAACTGTCATCGTAACGTTAAGCGTGCGGACCCTTCGGGTTCGAGAACTATGTAGACATGACCGAGACACCTCTCCGGTCAATAACCAATAGCGGGACCTGGATGCCCATATTGGCTCCCACATATTCTACGAAGATCTTTATCGGTTAGACCGCATAACAACATACGTTGTTCCCTTTGTCATCGGTATGTTACTTGCCCGAGATTCGATCGTCGGTATCTCGATACCTAGTTCAATCTCGTTACTGGCAAGTCTCTTTACTCGTTCTGTAATACATCATCCCGCAACTAACTCATTAGTCACAATGCTTGCAAGGCTTATAGTGATGTGCATTACCGAGTGGGCCCAGAGATACCTCTCCGACAATCGGAGTGACAAATCCTAATCTCGAAATACGCCAACCCAACAAGTACCTTTGGAGACACCTGTAGAGTACCTTTATAATCACCCATTTACGTTGTGACGTTTGGTAGCACACAAAGTGTTCCTCCGGTAAACGGGAGTTGCATAATCTCGTAGTCATAGGAACATGTATAAGTCATGAAGAAAGCAATAGCAACATACTAAACGATCGGGTGCTAAGCTAACGGAATGGGTCAAGTCAATCACGTCATTCTCCTAATGAGGTGATCCCGTTAATCAAATGACAACTCATGTCTATGGCTAGGAAACATAACCATCTTTGATTAACGAGCTAGTCAAGTAGAGGCATACTAGTGACACTTTGTTTGTCTATGTATTCACACATGTATTATGTTTCCGGTTAATACAATTCTAGCATGAATAATAAATATTTATCATGATATAAGGAAATAAATAATACTTTATTATTGCCTCTAGGGCATATTTCCTTCAGTCTCCCACTTGCACTAGAGTCAATAATCTAGTTCACATCGCCATGTGATTTAACATTAATAATTCACATCACCATGTGATTAACACCCATAGTTCACATCTCTATGTGACCAACACTCAAAGGGTTTACTAGAGTCAATAATCTAGTTCACATCGCTATGTGATTAACACCCAAAGAGTACTAAGGTGTGATCATGTTTTGATTGTGAGATAATTTTAGTCAACGGGTCTGTCACATTCAGATCCGTAAGTATTTTGCAAATTTCTATGTCTACAATGCTCTGCACGGAGCTACTCTAGCTAATTGCTCCCACTTTCAATATGTATCTAGACCGAGACTTAGAGTCATCTAGATTTAGTGTCAAAACTTGCATCGACGTAAGCCTTTACGACGGACCTTTTGTCACTTCCATAATCGAGAAACATATCCTTATTCCACTAAGGATAATTTTGACCACTGTCCAGTGATCTACTCCTAGATCACTATTGTACTCTCTTGCCAAAATCAGTGTAGGGTATACAATAGATCTGGTACACAGCATGGCATACTTTATAGAACCTATGGCCAAGGCATAGGGAATGACTTTCATTCTCTTTCTATCTTCTGCCGTGGTCGGGCTTTGAGTCTTACTCAATTTCACACCTTGTAACACAGGCAAGAACTCTTTCTTTGACTGTTCTGTTTTGAACTACTTCAAAATCTTGTTAAGGTATGTACTCATTGAAAAAACTTATCAAGCGTTTTGATCTATCTCTATAGATCTTGATGCTCAATATGTAAGCAGCTTCACCGAGGTCTTTCTTTTGAAAAACTCCTTTCAAACACTCCTTTATGCTTTGCAGAATAATTCTACATTATTTCCGATCAACAATATGTCATTCACATATACTTATCAGAAATGCTGTAGTGCTCCCACTCACTTTCTTGTAAATACAGGCTTCACCGCAAGTCTGTATAACACTATATCCTTTGATCAACTTATCAAAGTGTATATTCCAACTCCGAGATGCTTGCACCAGTCCATAGATGGATCGCTGCAGCTTGCATATTTTGTCAGCACCTTTAGGATTGACAAAACCTTCTGGTTGCATCATATACAACTCTTCTTTAATAAATTCATTAAGGAATGCAGTTTTGTTTATCCATTTGCCAGATTTCATAAAATGCGGCAATTGCTAACATGATTCGGACAGACTTAAGCATCGCTGCGAGTGAGAAAATCTCATCGTAGTCAACACCTTGAACTTTGTCAAAAACCTTTTTCCGACAAGTCTAGCTTTGTAGATAGTAACACTACTATCAGCGTCCGTCTTCCTCTTGAAGATCCATTTAATCTCAATGGCTTGCCGATCATTGGGCAAGTCAATCAAAGTCCATACTTTGTTCTCAAACATGGATCTCATCTCAGATTTCATGGCCTCTAGCCATTTTGCGGAATCTGGGCTCACCATCGCTTCTTCATAGTTCGTAGGTTCGTCATGGTCTAGTAACATAACCTCCAGAACAGGATTACCGTACCACTCCGGTGCGGATCTTACTCTGGTTTACCTACGAGGTTTGGTAGTAACTTGATCTGAAGTTACATGATCATCATCATTAACTTCCTCACTAATTGGTGTAGAAGTCATAGGAACAGATTTCTGTGATGAACTACTTTCCAATAAGGGAGCAGGTACAGTTACCTCATCAAGTTCTACTTTCCTCCCACTCACTTCTTTCGAGAGAAACTCCTTCTCTAGAAAGGATCCATTCTTAGCAACGAATATCTTGCCTTCGGATCTGTGATAGAAGGTGTACCCAACTGTCTCCTTTGGGTATCCTATGAAGACACATTTCTCCGATTTGGGTTTTGAGCTTATCAGGATGAAACCTTTTTCACATAAGCATTGCAACCCAAAATTTTAAGAAACGACAACTTTGGTTTCTTGCTAAACCTTAGTTCATAAGGCGTCGTCTCAACGGATTTTGATGGTGCCCTATTTAACGTGAATGCAGCTGTCTCTAATGCATAACCCCAAAACGATAGTGGTAGATCGGTAAGATACATCATATATCGCACCATATCTAATAAAGCACGATTACGACGTTCGGACACACCATTACACCGTGGTGTTCCAGGTGGCGTGAGTAGTGAAACTATTTCACATTGTTTTAACTGAAGGCCAAACTCATAACTCAAATACTCTTCTCCACGATCAAATCGTAGAAACTTTATTTTCTTATTACGATGATTTTCCGCTTCACTCTGAAATTATATGAACTTTTTCAAATGTTTCAGACTTCTGTTTCATTAAGTAGATATACCCATATCTGCTCAAATCATCTGTGAAGGTCAGAAAATAATGATACCCGCTACGAGCCTCAATATTCATCGGACCACATACATCTGTATGTATGATTTCCAACAAATCTGTTGCTCTCTCCATAGTTCCGGAGAACGGCGTTTTTAGTCATCTTGCCTATGAGGCACGGTTCGCAAGCATCAAGTGATTCATAATCAAGTGATTCCAAAATCCCATCAGTATGGAGTTTCTTCATGCGCTTTACACCAATATGACCTAAACGGCAGTGCCACAAATAAGTTGCACTATCATTATTAACTTTGCATCTTTTGGCTTCAATATTATGAATATGTGTATCACTACGATCGAGATCCAACAAACCATTTTCGTTGGTGTGTATGGCCATAGAAGGTTTTTATTCATGTAAACAGAACAACAATTGTTCTCTAACTTAAATGAATAACCGTATTGCAATAAACATGATCAAATCATATTCATGCTCAACGCAAACACCAAATAACACTTATTTAGTTTCAACACTAATCCCGAAAGTACAAGGAGTGTGCGATGATGATCATATCAATCTTGGAACTACTTCCAACACACATCGTCACCTCTCCTTTTACTAGTCTCTGTTTATTCTGCAACTCCCATTTCGAGTTACTACTCTTAGCAACTGAACCAGTGTCAAATACCGAGGGGTTGCTATAAACACTAGTAAGTACACATCAATAACATGTATATCCAATATACCTTTGTTCACTTTGCCATCCTTCTTATCCACCAAATATTTGGGGCAGTTCCGCCTCCAGTGACCAGTCCCTTTGCAGTAGAAGCACTTAGTCTCAGGCTTAGGTACAGACTTGGGCTTCTTCACTTGAGTAGCAACTTGCTTGCCATTCTTTTTGAAGTTCCCCTTCTTCCCTTTGCCCTTTTCTTGAAACTAGTGGTCTCGTCAACCATCAACACTTGAAGTGGTCTCGTCAACCATCAACACTTGATGTTTTTCTTGATTTCTACCTTCGTCGATTTCAGCATCACGAAGAGCTCGGGAATTACTTTCGTCATCCCCTGCATACTATAGTTCATCACGAAGTTCTACTATCTTGGTGATGGTGACTAGAGAATTCTGTCAATCCTATTTTATCTGCAAGATAAACTCCCACTTGATTCAAGCGATTGTAGTACCCAGACAATCTGAGCACATGCTCACTAGTTGAGCGATTCTCCTCCATCTTTTAGCTATAGAACTTGTTGGAGACTTCATATCTCTCAACTCGGGTATTTGCTTGAAATATTAACTTCAACTCCTGGAACATCTTATATGGTCCATGACGTTCAAAACGTCTTTGAAGTCCCGATTCTAAGCCGTTAAGCATGGTGCACTAAACCATCAAGTAGTCATCATATTGAGCTAGCCAAACGTTCATAACGTCTGCATCTGCTCCTGCAATAGGTCTGTCACATAGCGGTGCATCAAGGACATAATTCTTCTGTGCAGCAATGAGGATAATCCTCAGATCACGGATCCAATCCGCATCTTTGCTACTAACATCTTTCAACATAATTTTTCTCTAGGAACATATCAAAAAAATAAACACAGGGAAGCAACAACGCGAGCTATTGATCTACAACATAATTTGCAAAATACTATCAGGACTAGGTTCATGATAAATTTAAGTTCAATTAATCATATTACTTAAGAACTCCCACTTAGATAGATATCCCTCTAATCATCTAAGTGATTACGTGATCCAAATCAACTAAACCATGTCCGATCATCACGTGAGATGGAGTAGTTTCAATGGTGAACATCACTATGTTGATCATATCTACTATATGATTCACGCTCGACCTTTCGGTCTCTGTGTTCCGAGGCCATATCTGTTATATGCTAGGCTCGTCAAGTTTAACCTGAGTATTCCGCGTGTGCAACTGTTTTGCACCCGTTGTATTTGAACGTAGAACCTATCACACCCGATCATCACATGGTGTCTCAGCACGAAGAACTTTCGCAACGGTGCATACTCAGGGAGAACACTTATACTTTGATAATTTAGTGAAGGATCATCTTATAATGCTACCGTCAAACAAAGCAAGATAAGATGCATAAAGGATTAACATCACATGCAATCAATATAAGTGATATGATATGGCCATCATCATCTTGTGCTTGTGATCTCCATCTCCGAAGCACCGTGCTTGTGATCTCCATCTCCGAAGCACCGTCATGATCACCATCGTCACCGGCGCGACACCTTGATCTCCATCGTAGCATCGTTGTCGTCTCGCCAACTTATTGCTTTTACGACTATCGCTACCGCTTAGTGATAAAGTAAAACTATTACATGGCGATTGCATTTCATACAATAAAGCGACAACCATATGGCTCCTGCCAGTTGCCGATAACTCGGTTACAAAACATGATCATCTCATACAATATAGCATCATGTCTTGACCATATCACATCACAACATTCCCTGCAAAAACAAGTTAGACGTCCTCTACTTTGTTGTTGCATATTTTACGTGGCTGCTACGGGCTTAGCAAGAACCGTTCTTACCTACGCATCAAAACCACAACGATAGTTTGTCAAGTTGGTGTTGTTTTAACCTTCGCAAGGACCGGGCATAGCCACACTCGGTTAAACTAAAGTGAGAGAGACAGACACCCGCTGGTCACCTTTAAGCAACGAGTGCTCGCAACGGTGAAACCAGTCTCGCGTAAGCGTACGCGTAATGTCGGTCCGGGCCGCTTCATCTCACAATACCGCTGAACCAAAGTATGACATGCTGGTAAGCAGTATGACTTATATCGCCCACAACTCACTTGTGTTCTACTCGTGCATAGCATCAACGCATAAAACCTGGCTCGGATGCCACTGTTGGGGAACGTAGTAATTTCAAAAAAATTCCTACGCACACGCAAGATCATGGTGATGCATAGCAACGAGAGGGGAGAGTGTTGTCCACGTACCCTCGTAGACCGACAGCGGAAGCATTATCACAACGCGGTTGATGTAGTCGTACGTCTTCACGATCCGACCGATCAAGTACCGAACGTACGGCACCTCCGAGTTCTACACACGTTCAGCTCGATGACGTCCCTCGAACTCCGATCCAGCCGAGTGTTGAGGGAGAGTTTCGTCAGCACGACGGCGTGGTGACGATGATGATGTTCCACCGACGCAGGGCTTCGCCTAAGCTCCGCAACGGTATTATCGAGGTGTAATATGGTGGAGGGGGGCACCGCACACGGCTAAGAGATCTCAAGGATCAATTGTTGTGTCTCTGGGGTGCCCCCCTGCCCCCGTATATAAAGGAGCAAGGGGGAGGCAGCCGGCCAAGGGGAGAGGCGCGCCATAGGGGGGAGTCCTACTCCCACCGGGAGTAGGACTCCTCCTTTCCTTGTGGGAGTAGGAGAAGGGAAGGGGGGGGAGAAAGAAGGAAGGGTGCGCCCCCCTTCCCTAGTCCAATTCGGACCAGACCATGGGGAGGGGTGCGGCCACCTTTTGAGGCCTTTCTCTCCTTTCCCGTATGGCCAATTAAGGCCCAATACGAACTCCCGTAACTCTCCGGTACTCCGAAAAATACCCGAATCACTCGGAACCTTTCCGAAGTCCGAATATAGTCGTCCAATATATCGATTTTTATGTCTCGACCATTTCGAGACTCCTCGTCATATCCCCGATCTCAACCGGGACTCCAAACTCCTTCGGTACATCAAAACTCAATAAAACTGTCATCGTAACGTTAAGCGTGCGGACCCTTCGGGTTCGAGAACTATGTAGACATGACCGAGACACCTCTCCGGTCAATAACCAATAGCGGGACCTGGATGCCCATATTGGCTCCCACATATTCTACGAAGATCTTTATCGGTCAGACCGCATAACAACATACGTTGTTCCCTTTGTCATCGGTATGTTACTTGCCCGAGATTCGATCGTCGGTATCTCGATACCTAGTTCAATCTTGTTACTGGCAAGTCTCTTTACTCGTTCCGTAATACATCATCCCGCAACTAACTCATTAGTCACAATGCTTGCAAGGCTTATAGTGATGTGCATTACCGAGTGGGCCCAGAGATACCTCTCCGACAATCGGAGTGACAAATCCTAATCTTGAAATACGCCAACCCAACAAGTACCTTTGGAGACACCTGTAGAGTACCTTTATAATCACCCATTTACGTTGTGACGTTTGGTAGCACACAAAGTGTTCCTCTGGTAAACGGGAGTTGCATAATCTCATAGTCATAGGAACATGTATAAGTCATGAAGAAAGCAATAGCAACATACTAAACGATCGGGTGCTAAGCTAACGGAATGGGTCAAGTCAATCACGTCATTCTCCTAATGAGGTGATCCCGTTAATCAAATGACAACTCATGTCTATAGCTAGGAAACATAACCATCTTTGATTAACGAGCTAGTCAAGTAGAGGCATACTAGTGACACTCTGTTTGTCTATGTATTCACACATGTATTATGTTTCCGGTTAATACAATTCTAGCATGAATAATAAATATTTATCATGATATAAGGAAATAAATAATACTTTATTATTGCCTCTAGGGCATATTTCCTTCAATGGTTACTACCCGGAGAGGAAAGTGATTCAGATTATGAAGTTTCCGAGAGGCGCCTAAGGCTAAGATAAGGTTAGGGAAAGAAGAAGACAACAAGATTATGGCAGGCAGCCAACTCATCGAGTAAAGGCTTCCACGGCGGGTTGACCAAAATGAGGATCCCAAATGGCATGAGCAATAGGTCTTACGTGTAAAGGATCCTGTATCCAGCCTTGCCAAGCTACATGAAACAAATTTTCGGACGTCCATAGAAAGATTATTGCTAACTGCCCAAAGTGAGAAGCAAAAATGTTCTGATAAAGACGTTCCTCAGTAATATCATCATGACTTTCAAAATCATGTGCAGTAGCAATACCAAACCAAATACGACGAGTAGTGGGGTCCTGAGCTAAGCCTTGGCTAAACCTGGGAAATCTTAATTCCATAATGCCTTTCAAATCCTCCTAGCCACTATCCTACTGCAATAATTCTCGCTAAGAAGAATGCCCATGTCGTGGCAATTCCACCCAGAAGGTAATGGGTTACTCCTACAACATGTCCTTGTACAATGCTCGAGGCTCTAGGCTGAGTAGCAGGAGCAACTTTGAATTTGTTATGAGCCCAAACGATAGATTCAATGAGTTCTTGCCAATAACCACCGCCGCTGAATAAAAACATTAAACTGAAGGCCCAGACAAAATGAGCACCTAAGAAAAAAATACCATATATAGATAATGAAGAACCATAAGACTGAATGACTTGCAATGCCTGTGCACACAAGAAATCTCGAAGCCACCCACTAATCGTAATGAAACTCTGTGCAAAGTTTCCCCCTGTAATATGAGTTACCACCCCTTGATCACTTATAGTACCCCAAACATCCGACTGCATTTTCCAACTAAAATGGAAAATGACTACCGAAATTGCATTGTACATCCAGAATAAACCTAAGAAAACATGATCCTAGGCGGATACTTGACATGTTCCCCCTCGGCCAGGCCCATCGCAAGGAAAGCGAAAACCTAGATTTGCTTTATCGGGTATCAAACGGGAACTCCGAGCAAATAAAACACCTTTCAAAAGTATTAATACAGTCACATGTATGGTAAATGCATGAATGTGATGGGCTAAAAAAATCTGCGGTTCCTAATGGAATAGGTAACAAAGCCACTTTGCCACCTAGTGCTACTAACTCGCCGCCTCCCCACGTTAAGCTAGTACTTGTTGTTGCACCAGGAGCTGTTATGCCAGGCGTAGTAGCATGGATATTTTGTACCCATTGAGCAAAGATAGGTTGTAATTGTATGGCAGTATTCGAAGACATATCTTGTGGACGGCCTAAAGCACTCATGGCACCATTATGAATGTACAAGCCAAAACTGTGAAAACCTGGAAATATACATACCCAGTTAAGGTGGGATATGATTGCATCGCGGTGTCTAAGGACGCGATCTAATAGATCATTGTATCGAGTAGTTGGATCATAGTCTCTTACCATAAAAATTGCTGCATGTGCAGCAGCACCGACTATTAGAAATCCTCCAATCCACATGTGGTGTGTGAACAAGGAAAGTTGTGTACCATAGTCAGTAGCTAGGTATGGATAGGGAGGCATAGAATAGATATGATGAGCTACAACAATGGTTGTAGAGCCTAGCATAACTAGGTTAATAGATAATTGAGCATGCCATGACGTTGTTAAGATTTCATAAAGACCCTTATGGCCTTGTCCTGTAAATGGGCCCTTGTGAGCCTCCAAAATATCTTTAAGTCCATGGCCAATACCCCAATTGGTCCTATACATATGACCTGCGATTAGGAAAAGAATAGCAATAGCTAAATGATGGTGCACAATATCGGTCAGCCAGAGACCACCGGTTACTGGATCTAGTCCTCCGCAAAAAGTCAGAAATTCTGCGTATTTGGACCAATTTAAAGTGAAAAATGGGTTGCTCCTTCGGCAAAACTAGGATAAAGTTGAGCCAAAAGGTCCCGATTCAAGATAAATTCATGAGGAAGTGGTATCTCTTTAGGTCCACCCAGCGTCAAGAAATTGGTTAATTGGTAAAGATGCATGAATTTGGTGCCCCGCCCAAGAAAGAGAAGATAGTTCTGTTTTCATTCGTGTAGAACTGCTACCTCGTTAACGAACGTACTCAAAGAGTGCTATAGAGCCAAGTCTAAGAAAGCCGCCCTGTTATTATTTTCTTGACCTCAGAAAGTCTCACGCGCGGGGCACCTCACATCGCACTAAATCACTACTATTAGGCCCTTCCTATCATTCCACAATCCGAAGGAAAAAGAGTATCCTATGAAGGAAATCGTATCTGATCTATCACCTTCCTCATATCGATGCTTGCCACCGCGTCACTAGGTTGTTCATAGCTCTTGCTTAGCTTAATGGATCACCCAACTGTATTCCGGGATGTGTGCATTCCACAATCCCTTAAGGAAGAGGTTCACTACAGCCTTGCTTGTTAATGGGTTTCTTACTTCACAGCAGAGTGCTAGAATAGGGATAAGCTAGATACCGACTTCTTTCCAAGAGCTCCATCAGCCCTGCTTAGCCATACATTAGCTCTACCATTACTATACGCATTCTACCTACGCTTTTATGGAAAGACAGAAGAAAGGTTGGATGGTTGATCCACACAAATAAGAGATATGTAGGCCCAACCTTCAATTGCAGAGAATAGCAAGCCCCCTTTGCTGAATAGATGTATAGAGGAAAAGGGTGACCCAAATCGCAAGGGCTTTCCTATTGTGTGAATCAGAGCCCAAGAGAAGGCCAATTCATTAGGAGACAGGTATCGATGCTTGCCAACAGGAAAAAGAGCAGTTGGATGCAAATGGGTGTTCACCGTAAAACAGACTCCAGAGGGTAAGGTGGATAGATAGAAGGCAAGGCTAATTGCAAAAGGTTATAGGAAGACGAGAGATAGACTATGATGAGACCAAAGCACCAGTGGCGAAGATGGACACGATGAGAAACTTAATCTCATGCGCAATCAACTTACTTTGGGTGGCCTTTACATCAGCTAGCTAGATGTGAAGAATGCTTTTCTTCATGGTGGTTATTTACAAGAAGAGATCCATATGGACATTCCTCCAGGTTTTGGAACAAACAGACTGATGGGAAGGTGCGTAGGCTCAAGAAATCTTTGTATGGCTTGAAACAGTCGCCATGGGCGTGGACAGGTTCAGGAGAGTTGTTTGTGGTATGGGCTACTCTCAGTGTAATGGAGATCATACAATACCGGCATAGACGAATCCATATCACCATTTTGGCGGTGTATGTGGATGATATTGTGATTACTGGAGACAATGTTGAAGAAATCAAATGTTTGAAGGCAAGATTGGGAGAAGCATTTGAGGTAAAGGATCTTGGTCCTCTTCGATACTTCCTTCGGATTGAGATTGTTCGGTCGAAGAAGGGGGTAACATTAAGTATAGTGAACAGGCAGCTGATTGTTTTACTAAACGAGTAGGTCCTTGTGAGGGTTTAGCAATTTGTAACAAGATAGGCATGTTAGATATCTTTAGCCGGGGGAGTGTTGAGTATTGGGCTGGGTTGTTTAGTGTGTGTTAGGCCCCATGGCCCATGTACCTTGTATGTATAGCAGCACATAGGAGCAATGGAAGAGATTGATGATCACTCCTCAAATAATACCCATGAAACGAATCCAGACTTAGTGAGTGGTGAAGACCACTTACCTCAATAGGAATACGGAAGACCTAATTATTGAAGAGAATAGTACAATTAACAACTAAACCTAAAGGGATCCACTTGTCATAGAAGCAGTCTATAACTAATAGGAAGCGCCTATCTCTTACTTGATATCTGATTGATCTTGCAGAGCCGAATTGTTTGAACTTGATCGACCTTAAACGCTAGTTCAATTCCAGGACGACATCATATAATATACACGAGGCTCAACCAATGATTTTGATTAGACACTTCTCCTTGTTGGATGAGGATGAAGGAAGAGTGCCGAACGACTAAAGCTAACAGCCAGCCCGTATACCTAAACTGAAGAGGATGTCCCACCATAGCAAGATATGATACAGACCAATTAACTGGTAAGCCAACCTTCCCCATTGCTTTTCTTTCAACTAACTAGAAAAAGAAGGGGGCTCTTACGCGACTAGGCCGAGGAAACCTCCACTACTGGTTGAACTGAAACACATCATCCCATCCATTCCATCAAGTAAGTACGGGTCCGCAGTGACATATTAAAGAATGCCAACTTTCTCCCAACCGGTCTGTGAGAAGAAATGCCTAGATACTCGGTATGAGGAGAGCTCGGTAAGCAGGCAAAGAGCAGGGTTTGGTAAGCGAATCACACACAAAAGCAAATACTTGGACCCAACGCAGGCAAGAGGGTCGTCAATCCCCTTAAACTCGTTACTTGCAAGGATTAAATCTTGTAGTGGTAGATAAATAAATTGCAAAACAAAAGAAAGGTAAATAAATTGCAACAAGGTATTTTTGGTTTTTGTAATATGATTAAGTAGACCTCGGGGGCCATAGTTTTCACTAGAGGCTTCTCTCTTGAGTAGATAGCATATGATGGGTAAACAAATTACTGTTGGGCAATTGATAGAAAAACGTGTGGTATGATGTTATTCATGATAATGATCATGTATATAGGCATCACATCCGTGACAAGTAGACCGAAACGATTCTGCATCTACTACTAGTACTCGAGAGCGCTTCTATGCTTGCCTCTCTAGGTATTAAGGTCATAACAAACAGAGCAATGCATGAAGTATGATGCCATGATGTAGACAAAGTAAACTCAAGCAATATGAATAAACCCCATCATTTTACCCTTGACGGTAACAATAGAAATACGTGCCTCGCTACCCTTTCCATCACTGGGTGAGGACACCGCAAGATTGAACTCACCACAAAGCACCTCTCCCACTGAAGATAAATCAACCTAGTTGGCCAAACCAAACAGATAGATTGGAGAGAAATACAAAGCTATAATAACCATGCATAATAAAGTTCATAAAAGACTGTTACTTTCAATTAATAATTTGATCATAAACCCACAATTCATCGGATCCCAACAAACGCACCGCAAAAGAAGATTATATCGGATAGAACTCTAAGAAGATCGAGGAGAACATGGTATTGAATATTAGAGAGATAGAAGAAGCCATCTAGCTACTAGCTATGAACCCGTAGGTCTGTGGTGAACCACTCACGCATCATCCGTAGGGCAGCAAGGTTGATGTAGAAGCCCTTCGTGATCGATTCACTCTCCGACAGAGTACCCAAAAAGGCCTCCAGATGGGACCGCGAAAGAACAAACGCTTGCAGTGGCGAAAAAAGTGTTTCATGTGTCTCTCTGTTGGTTTGGGAATATTTAGGAATTTATAGAGGTGGAATTAGGTCAAACGGAGTTGCGTGGGAGTCACAACCTCAGGGGCGTGCCCACCCCCTAGGGCGCGCCCCTGTGAGCTCGTGGCTCTCTCATAAGTCTTCTAGCCTCCTCCCAAACCTTCTAGGGCCCCTTCTGGTGCAGAAAAAATCACCGTAAAGTTTCATCGTGTTTGGACTTTGTTTGGTATTGATTTTCTGAAAAGCCAAAAACAAGCAAAAAAAGGAACAGGCACTGGGCACTGAGTTAATAGGTTAGTCCCAAAAAATGATATAAATAGCATATAAAGCATCCAAGATTGATAATATAATTGCATGAAACAATAAAAAATATAGATATGTTGGAGACGTATCACTTCCCCACCACTCATCGGATTGGAACCGTCGGCTGATGCTTCGGCCGGAGGGGAAGGGGGCACCTCCGCTTCCGTGGAGCCCAAGTGGGGGTCGACGGTGATCCGCGCTGAAGAACAGGGCAAGTCACCAGCTGTGCAGGGGACCCAAGCGGCGGTAGCCTACAGCGTTCTACTTTCCCACGATGTTGGCGGCAGACAGAGACGCGCTGGTAACCGACCCGTTGATCTCTATGCAACCGGCTTGGGGCGGCAACTTGCTTCGTCGAGCTAGGCGAGGGAGGTGGAGCAGCGAGCTTCGTCCCTCGTACATGTGGGCTCAGCAGGCTACCCTGCAGCCGACTTATGCCGGAGAACTGCTCTTCCTGCTCGTCAGATGCCATCGAAAGGGTGCAGAAAATGGTGGAAGGAGGAGTGGTGCGATTCTTGCCCGACGTCTAGCCGCGTTTAAATAGAGGGCGTATGGGAGGAGTTTGCCCGACGTTGTGTTTAATGCCGGGACGCTCATGAACGGACGTGTGGCCAAAGTAGGTTTCCCGACTTCCACGCAGGTTTAATGGAGGCATTTGAATGCGGCGGGGAGGTGTGTTCAGTCGGGCGGCGCCCTCGGCCACCGCGCCACTTCAACGGCGCAGGCGGTGAGAGGTCGCGTCCGCCCTGAGCCATCTTCAATGTGGAGAGGGGCGCTCTACAGCAGAACGCGGGCAGCTGGCGCGGGGCGAGGGAGGTGGGGGTATGGTTGGGTCAGGGTGGTCAGAAGCGGGTGTGGGTGGTGTGCGGACGCCCGCAAAGTGCCCACCCGGGTCGCCGACGACGCCGTGGACGAGGAGCTCCCGCCCTGGACTATCCGTGAGCGACGGAGTACAACACGGAGTGCTAGCTCCTAGATGTTCACCGTCGATGAGCTCGATGGCCCGCAACGAGCTTCTCTCAGTCGATGAAACGAGGGATAGGGCGGAGAAAGGAAGGTGAGGAGATGAAAGTGGAGCGGAAAGGCTGAGAAAGTACGGTTGACTAGGGTTTGGTGTCTGGCTTCGGGTTTTTGCGGGGACTAGGGTGAGGACGGCACGAGCCGTAGTGGTCTGGTCTGACGTGACGACGGTGTCTAGGCGCGTCTGGATCTTCCCAAATCCGTCTCATATATGAACTAGGTATGAGGTTTGCCGGACAATCCAAGATATTCGGGCTTTGTTTGAGAAGGCCGTGGGTGGTCTTTTTTTCTTTTGTTTGGACAGTGACCCAGCAACCGTTGGAGCGTTTGGATAGCATATGGTGCGTCCAGTTGTAGGTGTTCTAATGATTTGTTCTGAAGGCCATCATGGCTTAGGTGCTCTATAATGCTGGTGGCGTGTAGGATTACTGCGAATTCCAAAACCATTCTCGCGGTCGCGCGCTTCCGCTCCGTAAATCGACCCGCGGTTCCGGCCTTTCCGTTCCCGCCAAGATCATTTTTGCCCTGAAAAAAATAACCCAGCGATCCGCTCCGAAACGCATCCCGCCCGTCCGCACCAAACATCGCCGAACGCATCCTACGCCTCCACCTCACCGATCCGGGGCAACCACCCCTGGACCAATCAGCGCCCACCTCCCCCTCCCTATAAACCCAGCAGCCCCGCCCATCCTCTCCTCTCATCTCGCCCCAAATCCCCCACCTTCTTCCAGCACCCACACCGCACCCGCAAATCCCCCACTCTCCCGAACCGGCGATGGCCCCCAAGGCGGAGAAGAAGCCGGCGGCGAAGAAGCCCGCGGAGGAGGAGCCGGTGACGGAGAAGGCCGCCGAGAAGGCCCCGGCGGCGAAGAAGCCCAAGGCCGAGAAGCGGCTGCCGGCGGGCAAGACGGCGTCCAAGGAGGCCGGCGGCGAGGCGAAGACGAGGGGCCGGAAGAAGGGCAGCAAGGCGAAGAAGGGCGTGGAGACGTACAAGATCTACATCTTCAAGGTGCTGAAGCAGGTGCACCCCGACATCGGCATCTCTTCCAAGGCCATGTCCATCATGAACTCCTTCATCAACGACATCTTCGAGAAGCTCGCCGCCGAGGCCGCCAAGCTCGCCCGCTACAACAAGAAGCCCACCATCACCTCCCGGGAGATCCAGACCTCCGTCCGCCTCGTCCTCCCCGGGGAGCTCGCCAAGCACGCCGTCTCCGAGGGCACCAAGGCCGTCACCAAGTTCACCTCCTCCTAGATTGCATCTGCATTGCTTGTATCTATCTATCTATCTAGTAGCGACTGTAGCTGGTTCTGTTGCTTTAGTTGGTGCTTGCCGACTCTGGTTATCTGGAACTCTCAAGTGCTCTTATTGCTGGATGGGGAATTGATTGATGGATGACTGCCAATGCTCTGTTGCCTCTTTTGGCAAACTGATATATCAAAAGCAGTAGTTCATTTCAGCAGCTTCTGATTACCATCTCTGCCACACGATTGTGCTTTTTGTAATGTAAGTTTTTAGGTTGATGATGCGCTCACAGTAAGTTACATTTATGCGTTAGGCACAGAACCAACTGTATTGTTGAACGTGTTGGGTTTAACTGAGCACGCAGAGCTTGACTCTGGTTATCTGCAAGTAGTTGTACTACTATTGTTACTTTGTTAGTGATTGCTTCTGTGATTTGATTTGTACTAGAAGTTACTAATCTCTGCCACGTGATTGCGCTTATGTAGCAATATAAGTTTCCACAATCCTTATGTTTTGCATTAGGCGAGTTATGTCCAATCGCCCGGGCTTATTTCCTGCTGTGATTATCGTTAAATAAGAGCATTCCAATGGGGTGCCTTGCCATGTATGGTTATTGTTTTGGTAGTAGTTTGCTTTGTCCACAAGTATCAGTCAATTGGTGAGGCTGGAGCAGCTTGGTCCTGATCCTATTCATGGTGTTACTCTGAAAATTGTTACGCGTGAGAAAATTAGACTAGTTGTCCATTTCTTGCTGGAAGCTGTTCCTTAAACAAGATGATGTGCTAGAGACTTGCACATTTGGTGTATCCATGGAAGCTATGGATGGTCTTCAGGCTGTATCTTCTTCAGATATTGCAGCAATTCAGAGATCGTTTAACTTCACAACTGGCTGGTGAGTGCTTCATTTTTTCCTTTCAAGTACTTTCTTGATTTGGTGGTCTGATATTTATACCCGTAGGGCGTAGGCATATGGAGGCTATCCTGAAACCATCAAGAAGAAAGCCAGGCTCGTGTTCTCTGCCATTTGCCGTGTGCTGAAGAACAGTCTAAGTTCATCTGTGGCAATTTAGCAAGCTCCCATAACCATTATGCAAGTTTAGGGACAGATCACCTCAATATCAAAGTACTTATTTCAGAACCCACCTTCCAAAAAGATAACAAAGGAAAAACATGGAGCTTCTAGGTAGGCAAATCTGCTGGCAGCTACAGCATCCTCAATGTTTTGAGCAGAGTGCTCCATCCTTGTCCGGTTGAACATGCCTTTTCTTCACCACAGGTACATAATTTTTCTGAAATCCCCACAGAAGTCCCTGTATAATTAATTATCACTGATGTAAGTTGTAACTCAGCACCTTAAACATTTAGGTTGTAAAGAACACACACGCTGATCAACTATAGTAAGAAAAATACATATATCAAGTGCCTCTGCTACTCCGCACCTACTTATCAAGAACAAGAGCTCTCATTATAAAGGCCAAAAGCATCGGTTACTAAAATAAAACAAATGTTTCATTTCTATAGATTTCAGGTATCAAATTAAGATTCATACCGGTTTAAAAATCCAAACAACAACTCTTCTCCTGTGACCTTTATGTCTCCTAGCAATATTTCAATGCTAGCCAACTTAGCCTGAGAATAAATAACTAATCGACATCTACATGAATAATTCAATTCTTTTTTCAGGAGAATCCAAAAATTGAGACAGTGCATCATAGAGGCTACTATGATGCCTATTTTTCCACAAGGAACAAAACAAAAACCTAGCACCCGTTACACCAAAGTATTACCAACATTCTAACTAATATCAGAAGATACCACTTACCCGATGCAATAAATTAATTGTTGGATTTATGGTAGCTGCGGCGACCTGAATCTCGGCACATGTGTTTTGTAGCAGCGCAGATTATTAAGTGTTGGATTTATTTCATCTGTGGGGGCATTGGTTTCATTCTTACAAAACTGCTGCGTACTTCTGTATGTAGGAGATATATCGAGGCTGCGCAGGCATGGTTTTGAAGGTACATTGCTGATCGTCTATCATACCATACCTTCCATGTACTAATACCCTGTATTGACATCCAGGTACTGAATGTGTGACCTTTCTCAACCAAGTGAACCAACCAGCAGTTCGGCACAGCCCGTAGAGCAGCAAACGTACTACAGTAGTACATGCCAATACTTGGATATCAAAGTTTGTATTTCTTTTTCCTTAGTTGAGACAGGCGATGTCTTTTTTCTTCATCTAGGTGGAAGATACGGTCTTTATTATATCCTTTTCTTTTTTTGTGGGGTCGATCTTCATTATATCAGAACAAGAACGTAAAGATAAGTAAATGATCTTTCGATGTCTTACAGTTGGCATCATCAAAGAAATTAAGCGCAAGTACACAATAAAGATTTGTATTCGGATAATAGCATGCCTCCTATTGACATTTGCACCTAGAGACAGCAGGACATCGAAGATTTGCATTTCTTTTTCCGTAGTTTTCTTCATCTAAGTGAAAGCCATGATCTTCATTATACCGAAAAAGGCTTTCGCCCCGCTTTATATATAAAGCAAACCGCCCGAGCCAATCATCCATACACAGGTTCACACCACACACACGCGAAGAGTCAACACATACAAAGAGTACTGAAAGGGTTAATGCTGAGGGCACATCTCAACAAGCACTGAAAACAGAAAAAAACAAGGCACAACATGCAACAACCCAAGGAGCGGGCCAAGGATCCAGCTCCTTAGGAAGGCCGCAGGCCTAGTCGGGCTCCGGGGGTGGGGTGGGAGAGGAGGCGCCACACGGAAGGCCATCGCGTGAAGGTCGGCGAGGATGGTGTCGATGGCGTCCCGATCCCGGGGGCGGCTAAGTGACTGCCAAAGCCGCAAGTAACCACACAGTTTGAAGATCGCGCCAGTCGCACGTCGAAGAGGCGTTCTTTGGATGTCAAGCTTATTGCGGATGGTCCAAAGCGTCCAGGCAAGAACCCCAACGCACAACCACCTAATGTGGCGGTGGCGGGGGGCAGAGGCGTGGATTCCGCCAGCAAGTCCGGGAAGTTGGTGTTACACCAATGACCACCGACCGTATCGCAGGTCCACAGGAATTGGGCCGTACGCAGGAGAAGAAGATGTGGTTGGCGTCCTCCGCCGTGCCACACAGGGGACACATCCCATCTCCCGGACCATTGCGCTTGAGGACCTCAACCCCAGAAGGGAGGCGGCCACGGATCCACTGCCACATGAAGATCCGGATCTTCAGCGGTAGGCGGATGTCCCAAATCAGGCTAAACGGCTCAGGAGTCGAGAAGGGGCAATGGCCGGATATAAGGACTTCGTGGAGAAACGCCCCGAGGGCTCCAAACGCCATGACACGGAGTCGGGCAAGCTGTCCACATCTAACAATTGGAGAGCGATGGACTGGAGGAGGGTATCCCACGCGGCCACCTCGAGTGGGCCAAAGGGGCGACGGAAGGTGAGCCGCCCTAAGTCAATAAGGGCCGTCTCGACGGAGACCCTAGGGTCAACCGCGATGGAGAATAATTCCGGGAAACGAGCGGCAAGGGGGGAGTCCCCAATCAACGGTCGAACCAAAACAACGTCGCAGATCCTGAGCCCACCGAGATGGAGGTACCAATTCGGAGGATAGGGAGGAGCTGAATCACCGCCTGCCAGAATTGGGATCCACCGGTGCGCTGGCAGAAGGCGAGGGGCTGACCGCGAAGGTATTTATTGCGATTGAGGGTTAACCAGAGTCCCCCCTCCCCATTGGCGATCCTTCAGAGCCAGCGCGTCAAGAGAGCAATGTTCATGCGCCTGGAGGACAGGATCCCAAGGCCACCCTGGTCCTTGGGTTTTCAGATGTCTGGGCAGCTCACCATATGGTATTTTTGTTTCTCTCCCTCGCCAGCCCAGAAGAACCAGGACTGGTATTTGGCAATCTCCTAATGTAAGGTCTCATGTAAGCTATAGAAGCTCACGAGGAGCCACAAGAGGCTGGACAACGAGGAGTTAATGAGGATTACCCTGGCTGCCTTCGAAAGCCACCTGCCCCTCCACGGTTCAACCCGGTGCTGCATCCTAGTGACCGCCGGGCGGAGGTCGGCAACGGTCAGTCTAGTCACTAACGGGGATCCCCAGGTAGGTGGTGGGGAAAGAGCCCAGCCGGCAGTTCAGACGGTCGGCCATGGCCTGGGCCTCCTCAGGAGAGTAGCCAAGGATCATCACTTTGCTCTTATGGAAGTTGATCGTGAGGCCCGACATTTGTTGGAAGCAGAGGAGGAGGAACTTCAAGTTGGCGATGAGTGTAAAATTAAGTAATCAGAACATGAGTGTAAAATTAAGTACATGGTCTTTCCCTGCCCTACAGATGACAATACAAGATCGCCACAAACAAGAAAAGTACATCACGGAAAAAGCACAATGGACAATTTAACTGTACAAATCATCTTCTTCAGCTACCATGGCAGAGGATGCAAAATGACCGGCCATAGCGGTAGCACCTGCCACTGGCTGGTCAGGGAACCGGAACTCACTACTGTTGAAAATCCGAGGGCTACCTCAACTCCGAGATGAACTGTAGGAACCCGTCGCGTGGTGGTTGTAGTACCAACACTCCTGAGGACCTTCACCGACTTGAGATATCACACTCTCATAATGAGGTAACTCAACTCTTAATTATTCACAACTATAATCTTGGGGCCCTCCACTCCTTCCACCAGGGCGGAGCAGCACGGCTCCGCCGCCACCTTCCTTGGCCGGCGCTAGCCTCAGGCGGCTAGTGGCGGTGCCAGGAGTATTCTGTGTAGTCAGTTGACTACACAGGATTAAGACAAAAACAATAGAAATCCTCCAAAAAATAATGTAGAACTAATCTCAATACAACTACTTGACATCACAATTTTGAATTGACATCACAAGTTTGAACTCCTGGCTTCGCCACTGCAGGCGGCGATGAGGGACGAGGGCGAGGGAGGATCCCGACGGCGCTAGGCTTTCGCCCTCGAGTCACGCGGCGCAAGGGTACCGGTTCACGTATCCTGAATTAGCACAAGATGCATTGCTAAGGAATGATTGATGCTTGATTGATGTTGCGTGTGTAGAAATGATTGATGCTTTGATTGTTTCTAGTCCAAGGATTCGTTACTTCTGCCTAATACTCCCTCCGTATCATAATATAAGAACGTTCTTGACACTAGTGGGAGTAGTTGCCAAATTCCACATGCCGTTTTTAGGCACAGTAATAGAGAATGAGCTCCGGCCATACTGAACCAGAACTAGAATGAGCTCCGGTATACAGGTAGCTCATCATAATTAAACGAAGCAACTAGAGTTGACACCATTGCAGAATTTGATCACTACAGTGCCTAAAGTTGCCAACTACACCTTGTCTTTTTCAGTTACTGGAGAATGATCTCTGGCCATAGACCACACAGCTCCCTGCACACACAGACTCGTGCAAAACAGAGTAGCAACTTGACACCATTTTCAGCACTCGATCACTACAAGAACCATGGAAGGCAACCAGGTAGGCTAATTCTTCAGATTAAACACGCCGGCGATGCATAACTCCTTGTGTCGAAGATCTCAGTTGCGACGCTTGGCAGCTCGTGACTTCTGCTGGTGAGTAGCCGGGCCTGCAACTGATGCCGCATGAAGGCATAACAAAAGACAGCCTGATCAGGATGAGGAAGTAGACAAGTGGTCCAGTAACATAGCAGAACGGAAGGAACCGAGACATGGTGAAGAAATTGAGGCTGTTTATCCAAATGCAAACTTATGGTGTTGGTAATGTGTGAATTTTGCCAGTAAGTGAGGCGCATTACATAAATGGTATACGTGATGGCCTGTAATTTTAGTGGCTAATTAACCAAGGTAAGTACTTTGGCTAGTGCAGCAGGGCTAAGTGGAAACAACATGCATGCATCATAACTTTGTGCAAAATCAAAATTGAGAAACATGCATGCAACCTGAAAGTTGAGACTTGTGCCTAAGGAGCAATTGGTCTAGGATGTCTAGTGGTCATGAGGTTGAAAGCTAAATAAATGCATATCTAAATTGAACAACCTAGCTCGCATAGCTATACACAAAGATTCACATTTCATACTGGATTACCTCTAGAATGAAACAGTACAAGGGTAATTAAATTAAGTTTCGTTAATGAGAAATCAGGATTACAGGATGCAATCTGCAAGCAATAAATATGTTGCTACATGGTCATATATATTGTACAATAGCACTACTGAATTACTTCACCAATATATTCGATAATCATGTTAGCACAATCTTCAGATACTAAAACATACTGACAATCTAAAAACTGTGCATCGATCATGTGTAGAATTATAGATATTGCAAAACAACACTAACCCCTTATGATGAATTTAACTGGTGCAATAGGGTCGTCGTCGGAGAGGTCTGCTCCTTTTCGAAAAGTCCAAGTTTCACCTCCTTCAGGACCATGAGTCCCCATGGTTAATAAACCAACTGAACTGGCCCACCTTTAATTTTGAGGAGGCTGCATATTGTCTATGGTGTAGGCCATCTCATCTACGGACAGTGAAGTGAATTTTGGATTGACCATCTGAACCACTGCATACTTGAGCACCATTGCATGCTGCAAGATGTACTGGAGGAAGGCAAGCTCATCTTGCCTGGCACGATATTCACGAAATGTGATCACCTTGAGCCGCAAGAGCACACTTACGATGAGACCAACCTCTTCCCAGAACTTAGGTCGAACTTGGCAGCGAGTTGATCACATTTTTCAGACTGCAACAAATGATGGGATTTCGTGAACATTTCATCGGCAGGTAATTAATGGATCGTGCACGATGAGTATGTATGAGGATGCAATGCTAGTAGTACCGTAATATGCAGCGCCTCGACATTGGGGAAGCATTTGAGGAAGGCGGGCACCATCTTGACATCGTCGTAGACTCCGAAGCGCACCTTCATACTAAGGACATTCACGCTTGTGACCATCATGCTTGCACTTGTCTTAATCCCAGCCTGAAATCAGTGAATTGGATGGATGGATGGATTCAGCAAAAAAGATGGCACATTGAACTGCACTTGTTCGCAAATTGAACAAAGCTGAATGGTCATTCGGAGGATGGATGCGTATTACCATGATGACGGTGTCTTGGATCTCCAGCACGTATTTTCCTGGCTCCAGGAACCCGAATACTTTCAGCTTGGGGACGTTGCCAATCTTTACTCTGATGCACGATCCGCCGGCAGGGTTGAGACACTCTGACAGGATGAGACGCTCCAGACGCGGGGCGTTCAACACGCTGACGCTCTCCATGACGAAAGAGCAGATCTGCACGCAACGGAGGCTGTGGCTGACGAGGCGGAGATGCACCCCCTTCATGCTCCCTTGGATGTTGAGGATCTCCAGGGCGGGGTTCCTGGCGACGACGGCGTCGATGTCCCCGTCCTTCATGGCGACGCTGCAGATGCCGAGCTCCCGGAGGTGGGGAAAGGAGGCGCCTTGGAGGCCAGCCGCGTCCGGGAACTTCCAGACTCCGATGTAGAGGCGGGTGAGGGTGGAGATGGTGAAGAGCGTTTTGGGGAGGGGCACCTCGCGGAGCCACGGGCGGTTGACGAGGACGAGCTCCTGGACGCCCCTGGCGGCGAGGAGACGGAGCCAGCGCTTGAGCTGGGCCTGGTACGCGCCCATGCGGCTCCAGGTGAGGTGGACGCAGCGGAAGGGCTCCTGGTGCGCGGCGAGGACGCGGGAGACGGCCGCGATGACGTCCGGCGTGCTGGCGCGCGCGGAGGAGACCAGGTGGGTGTCGACGAGGACGAGCGGCGTCGAGCGCCATACCCCGCGCCAGCGCGCGGCGAGCGCGGCGGTGCGGGCGGCGTCCTTGACGGGGAGGCGGGAGACGATGTCGCGGAGGAGCGCGTCGGAGAGGCGGCTGATGCGGTCCACGCCGTCGGAGGGGCGCGCGCGGAAGGCGGTGAGGCGGGCGGTGGTGGAGACCGGCGGGTCCGGGAGGTTGCTGTGGATGAGCGACATGAGCTGCTCCGTGCTCCGGTCCAGCTCGTGCGGGTCGAGGCCTTGGCGCCGCATGTCGGCCGCCGTCACCGGGTCGACGTTGGAGAACCGGCTGGCCATCGCCGGCGCCGGCGGGAGGTGGTCAGGGGAGCACGGGCGTGGCTAGCTAGGGTTTTGCGGGTGGTTGGAGTGGAATCTGGAATGAGTAAAGTGAGTGGCAACATGTCGGAACGTGGTTGCTCGCGGGCCCATCAGAAGATCCCAGTTATACTAGTGCTAAGAGCATCTCCAGCTGCGTCCCCAACTAGACCCCCCAGGCGACTTTTCAGCCGCCGGCGTAAAAAAATCGGTCCAGTCGCGTCCCCAAGGGCCCAATTTTCGCCGGCTCGGGCCGAAATTGGTGCCGGCGGACCCAACCCGACCCCGACGTGCTGGGGGCGCTTGGGGCGCCGGGCGAATTGTTTTTGGCGCGAAAGAGCCGCGTGCCCTCCTTGCCAGCGACTCGTCTCGCTTCTCGCCGCTTCGTCGTCCTCATCGCCTTGTTTCCCGCGGCGAATCAATGCCAAAGCTGCCGCGCGCTGCCGCGCCGGTCAGCCTCCGCCATTGATGCCTCACGGGCGGCGCAGTGAAGGCGTGACGACGCGCGTCCTCGACAACGACGACGACGAGGACGCCGCCGGACCGTCCAACCCGCTGCGCCAACCGGGGGAGGGCTGCAGCAGGGACGGCGGCCGCGGCGGAGGCGACGACGACGACGGCGGCGGCGGCGACTACACGCGGTTCTACAGCTTCCTCGGCATGTAGAACTGCAAGGGCGGCGGGCGGCGAGGAGCGGCGAGGGAGACGGCGAGGAGCAGAGTAGTAGCGGTTTTTTTTTTAAATATTTTAAATATGAACGAACTCGCAGAAGTTTGGTTTAAATTGCGCCGTCTCCACGACCCAAAGGCCATCAGAGGTGGGGCGGATCAGCGGCGGCGCCGACGAAAGGAGGAAGGAGACTTTTCTTAAAGAGTAGGAAAGACAACCTCTTAAGAAGGAGATTAACTTCTAGTAATCATGGATGCATGCTTAATTCCAAGGAGTACATGGCGGTGCAGTATAAATATTTGTTAACTAACCTAAGCATGACTAATAGCATAGCCAGTTGCTGACTATACAAATACATATATTAATAATTAACTAACCTAAGCATGGGGTGTTGTTTTAGAACATGTTCTCTTTGTAAGTAACCGACTAGGCCCTCTCGATACCTATATAAAATGAGGGGCAGGGCTCGTATACGACAAAATAACGATCTTGAGATAGATCATTTATACTTTGTACGCTATCCAAAGGAAACACAAGCAGGGCGTACCGTGTTATCTCTCCGGAGAGTCTGAACCTGTGTAAAAATTTGTGTTCTTATTATCATTGTCTCCAGACCCTTAGTTCGCGACCCCTACCCGAGATGTGTCGGATTTAGCTCTGTCAGACTTCACCTTCAAAGTCAACTCGTTCCTTCTCAAAATCACATTTCATCCCCGAAGATGGTTCAATTTTCACACAACGTACGTCATAAATTTTGCAAAATCTTACAATTTTTTTACCATATTCTTTAGGGACCATATGATGACACAATGCCAAGTTTCATATTTTTTTAGAAATTGGTTATTTTTTTGGAATTAATTTTTTTTAATAATCTCCATCTTTGGGGCCAAGCCCTGACACCGTGTTTTGAATCCCTTATCTTTTTTGGATAAGGCCTAAACATGCACTTAAGAATACAAATAGGATTATCGAACCTAATGTTGCCAACTTTTGATGCACTTATAGTTTAATCTTTAAATATATCAGTTAAATGACTAGAAATGCACTCAAAGGATTAAATATGACAATGTTTTTTTCTAAAACATCCCTAATTTTCCCACATGGAACGTATTAAACTATGTTAGCAATCCGGATTTTAACCTTTTTTTGAACCATTTGCTAATTTTAAAAAAGAATTGCATTTCTAGCCACTTATCGAATAATATTCGTTTTGAACTACATGTATATAAAAAATGAGCCATGAATTCAAGCTTGTTCTTGAGTCGTCCGTCAACAGTAAGGGAGGAAGCACCAAATAACTAATTTATGGTAACAGTGTCATTCAGATATGTTGAGAAGCCACATTATTCTCACCAGAGGAGAAATCGCCGAGGCAGATAGCCAGTGGTGGAGACATGGGGGCGAGCAGAGGCCTAGCCCCCGACCCCTATTGATCAACCAGGCACTGAGCATGGCATAGCTAATTAGAGATACGATGCACGTAAATAAGTACTTGGCCCCCGGGAGCTCCTATGTGCTGCCTTAAGTTAAGCGCCACTTGGAGGAACCAGCAGTCACACACCCCTGCATGTGGGCCGGCCCATGTAGAAGGCGAGCGATCGGTCGCTTGACCGGTTTTCCCCTTGGTTGCTCCATCACATTTTGACTGGTCGTGATTGACCAGTTGACGTTAAAAATACGAAAAAAAATGTAAAAATTTAAAACCACAAAAAAAAGTGAATTAAAGAATGTTCACACATTTTGAAAAAAAGTTTACAAACTTAAAAAAAGTTCACGGATTTGAAAAGAAAAGTCAATTTGAAAAAGTTCCCCAAATTGAGAAAAACCATCAAATTCGGAAAAAAAGTTTATTGATTTTGAAAAGATCATTGAATTTGAAAAAACATCAATTTTGAAAAATCGTTAATTTGAAAAAAGTTCATGAAATTTGAATAAAATGTGCATTTACAAAAAAAAAGAAACAGGAAAAAAGTAAAGGAAAACATGCCCATGTAAAAGCCCACTAGTGAGTCATTTTCAGGTCCTTGGGAAGTCCAGATTAGCCTCCCCTAAGGGCTGGGCACTATATCCATGATTAGCATGTGCGTGCAAATCTCTAAAAAAAGACATGTGCGTGCAGATTACACCATGTACAATGCAATGTGTTTAGAAAAGGTACTTAGAGTTCAAGGACAGTCAGTATGCAGGCAATGCAGCAGCCATCATTGATGATTGTTACCCCTTGGCATGTGAATTTAGTTCACATGGCAACACATGCTGATTCACTTGCCAATTCTTCAGGTTGCAGCCCACGCACTAGCCAAGGTTAATACATGACACTATCTGCTAATCTCTCTCAATTCTCATCTTGTATTGTTATACATCAGATATTTAACATTTTGGGTTGCATCGCAACGCTAGGGCCAAGGGCACCCACAATCGTTAGAAATCGCGCGCAAGCCAACGACGACCAGCCGATCTACTTTGAGTTTTCAACTCAGCAGAAGAGGGAAAGAGCAAGTGCTGGATTGATTCTCTAGGTATTGTTTCCTAATACAACAACAGAATTTCACAATACAACCAGTGATGATTTGTCATTCAAACCTATATAAATGCAAGCTAAGGCCTCCTTTGGTTCATAGGATAGAAATATTACAGGAATAGGAAAATCATAGGAAGTGAGATGACATGCATCTCAATTCCTATAGAAAAGGAGATGTCATTTGATGCATAGGATAGGAATTTTTCCATTGAGTCTTAGCTAATGTTTTTTTCCTCCAAAATGCGAATGATTGATTCCTATCCTACATAGGAATAGGAATCCATTCCTACAAACCAAAGAGCTTCAAAGAAAATTTTCCTTTGCAAATCCCATCCTATAGAAATCCTATGAAATTCCTACAAACCAAAGAAGGCCTAAATGCCAATCATTTGGTTATACAATGATCGTTCTTGTTTGTATATTTTAAATTTCCTTATTCCCTTTTTTGTAGCAAGGTTTTTCATGTCATATCTCAAAGTAGTTTTCTTATCAACTTCGTCTGCGTATGTGAAATTATTGCCCTATATTCTTTGAAAAGGGGCGCTTTATTACTTAAAAGATTTAAGCATTACACCCAGCCTCTGCATAGCTAAGATGCACATAGCCAAACAATATCCTCTCATTAAAAAAAGGCGAAATACAAGAAAAACATGCAGTATCCGTATAATGCCTAAAGCGGAGGGAGGCCAATCCTAAGATCATGCTGCCACCCATGTTGGGTAAAAGTATCCCTCGCCGTAGCCTCCAATCGTGTACACACCTCCATAAACATGTCTCGATTCTCCACACATTGTAGAGAGGATCATAAACGAAGAGTCCCGGTACATCTGTAGATAACCTGCATAAGAGAAGTACTTTTATCGTTAAAAACCTTATCATTTCTACAGAGCTAAAGCGACCAAATAACGGCACGCGCTCCCACTCTGAGAAGGGTTCTAAACCTGTGATCAATCCCATGTAGCCAGTTGCCAAACACATTAGCAACACTACAAGGAGGATACAAGCCAGAAGCTATTTGGATGACTGACCATATAGAACGAGCCAATTTGCATTGAAAGAATAAATGTTTTATTGTCTCATCATGGTGACAAAAGACACATTGCGGACTTCCATGCCAATTCCTCTTAATAAGGTTATCTTTAGTAAGAATAACTCCACGACGAAGATACCATGCGAAGATTTTATTCTTAAGCGGTATCTTCATCTTCCAGATCTTCTTGTTATTATCAACTGGCACATCAGACTGGATTAACGCTCTATACATAGACTCTACTAAGAACTGTCCATTCCCATGTAGGTTCCATCGGAATACATCAGACCCATGTGACAATTGCACTGTGGACAACCGCTGGAGCAGGATGTTCCACGATTGTAGTCTGGGTCCAAATAAATCCCTTCTGAATGTCACATTTGGCGGAAATGATTCCATTACCGTGGCGATAGTATCGCCCTAGTGACGTATAATGTTGTATAGAGCCGGATATTGTTCCCGGAAAGTGGCATTTCCTAGCCACTTATTCTCCCAGAATCTAATTTGAGTCAATTGCAAGAAACCACCACATTTGTGGCTAGGTTTGCAGGAAACTACCAAGTCGTTAATCTGTTGCAAAAAACACCGTAAAATCTCTTAACCCGTTGCAAAAAGCACTGAACAGCCGTTTAGCCTCGTTTGATCTCTTTTCCGACAGGTGGGCCGCGAAAACGCTGACGTGGCGTGCGGACAGGCAAACGGCGCCGTTAGGAAGAAAATGGTCAAGACGCCGCGCCGGTCGGTCCTGTCGGTGCTCGCCAGACAGATGCCCCGCGCCCTCTCTCTCTCTCTCGCCCCTCTCCTCTGCCTCCTCTCTCTGGCTCTGGTCGCCGTCGGTGAGAAGCCAGCTGGCCGCCGTCCGCCATGGTTTCGTGGAGCGACGACAGCGAGGAATCGGGCTACGAGTACTCTTCAGGCGGCTCCCCTATCAAGGTCAGTGATTTGAACTCGTAGCTAGGGTTCTTTGAGCAAGGGTTTCGGTTTGGGGATTTTGTTTTTCCTGCTCGATTTGAACCCGTGAGATGGATTTTGTGCATTTCTTTTGTTGATGTAGATCCCGGCTACAATCGAGGACCCGAACTACTCTGGTGTTGATGATGAGGTGATGGTGATGTGTGAGCATGGCCAGCCGGCGAAGAGGCATGTTTGCTTCGAAGGGATTAGCACTGGGAGGAGGTTCATTGCCTGTGGACTTGATGTGAGTGCTAGCAAAAATCTGTAGTTTGCTCATTTTGTGAAGAAACTATAAATTGTTCATATGCACTGTTCATTGTTCATGTTCGCTGTTCATTGTTCATGTTCACTGTTCACCTAGTAGTTTAGTTAAAGGTACTGTCATGTACCATACCATAGTGACTGAGTGAAGTAAATGAATTGTTCATACATATAAATGAACAACACCACAGTGATATAAATGAAGTAAATGAATTAAATTGTGCTATTAAAAATTAAGTATAAAGATATAAAATTAAGGTATCCATAGTGACTGAGTGAAGTAAATTGTGCTGTTAAAAAGTATCATAGTGCATTGTTCATAGATATAAATGAAGTAAATGAATTGAACTGAATTGTATTGTGCTGTTAAAAATTAAGGTATAAATGAAGTAAATTCAGTGTAGTATGCTGTTAAAAATTCAGATATAAATTCAGAGTTGAGCTGAATTGTGCATGTGCAGTATACTATAGTTGTTTTGTACTTGTACTTGTTGTTTGCTAATAGACTGAATAGAATTGCCAGCAGTTGTGGTGTTTTTCATTGGGTAGACGAGGAGTGGCCAGAATAGAAGTGAAGTGAAAAAGGAAGTAAATGCATTTGTACTTGTTGTTTTGCAGGAAGCAAGCAGTTGCGGTGTTGTTCATTGGGTAGATGAGGAGTGGCCAGAGCATCTGCAGAATGCTCTTCACAAACTATGGCTTTTGTATGAGGATTGCCAGCGTGCTAATAGGATGGCATGTCTGGAACATTCATCACTTGTCCACAATCTCACATCACAGAAGAACAAGCTACAGGAGACTTATGAGAAGCTTGTTGAGGATGTGAACAACCTACTTGATACCCAGGACAATATTCCCAAGGAAAATGAAGTCCAACAAGGTGAACATGAGGAGATCACTCCTCCTTTGGACAACAATATTTCAGCTTTGAAGGAACAGCTGGGTGCAATGGATGCTGAGAACAAAGAACTGAAGCAAAAGGTTGACCAGTTGAAGAGCATTCAGGTTGCCCAAGGTAATGTGATTAGGAATCTGAAGTTTGCTCATTTGAAGGAGAAGGAAAAGTTGAGCACTGAGAGGAGGAATTTGGAGTTTCACATTGCTGATCTTGTCAAAGCTAGTGACAAGAACAAGAGAAAGCTGAAGGACATCAAGGATATTTGCGATGAAGAGTGATTTGTAATCTGACCATGTGGGTCATTATCTTAAGTTTCAAGCATTGAACTATGGCTTGTAATGTGTGAACTAGTGGCAGTTTGTAGTATTTGAAGTAGGGTGTAGCCTTGAACTATGTCTTGTAAGCTTTGAACTATGGTGTCATGATGTTAACTATGTTGTTAACTAGAGTTGTTGGATACTGTCATGATGTTAACTAGAGTTGTTGGATACTGTCATGATGTTAACTATGTCATTGATGTTAACTATGGCACCCTAAATGATGGAATGAGGATATGTTGGATACTGTCGACGTCGAGGCACCCTAGATGATAAAATTAGGTTATCTTGGATGCCGTCGACGCCGAGGCACCCTAGACGATCAAATTAGGTTATCGTGGATGCCGTCGACGCCGAGGCACCCTAGATGATCAAATTAGGTTATCGTGGATGCCGTCGACGCCGAGGCACCCTAGATGATCAAATTAGGTTATCATGGATGCCGTCGACGCCGAGGCACCCTAGATGATCATATTAGGTTATCGTGGATGCCGTCGACGCCGAGGCACCCTAGATGATCATATTAGGTTATCGTGGATGCCGTCGACGCCGAGGCACCCTAGATGATCATATTAGGTTATCGTGGATGCCGTCGACGCCGAGGCACCCTAGATGATCATATTAGGTTATCGTGGATGCCGTCGATGCCGAGGCACCCTAGATGATCAAATTAGGTCATCACACTTATTAGCAAACAATAAGAAAATTAGGAGCCACAACTAACCAGAAAGTACTCAACCAAAATAAAGATGTCTTGAACATCATCAGCTCACCACAGACCAACAAGTCCACTAGGTACCTTACATGAAAGTACTCATGACAACCAGAATAAAGATGTTTAGAACATGTTAGAACATGAAAGTACTCATGACAACCAGAAGCAACACAAGTTTTGACCACAAATTAACACAACTTCACCTGCTCCCTTGAGAACAGTTGAACCACTCAGACATCTTAAAGGATGGCTTCCTCACTCTTCCACTACCTGCAACTCTTGGGGGGATGAACTTGTTTCTTCCTCTTGGCCCAGCAGCAGTAGAGGAACTTGGACCAGCACCAGCAGTAGAACTTGGACCAGCACCAGCAGTAGAAGTTGCAGCCCTTGTAGTTTTAGCTTTCTTTGTTGCCCTTGTAGCAGGAGGAGCAGCAGCTGTAGCAGGAGCAGAAGGAGCTCTCCTTGGTGCACTGGGAGCTGAAGCAGGAGCAGAAGGAGCTCTCCTTGGTGCACTGGGAGCTGAAGCAGGAGCAGAAGGAGCTCTCCTTGATACCCTTGGAGCCCTTGGAGCTGGAGCTGCAGTTTGAGCAGCAGCAGGAGCAGAAGGAGCACTTCTCCTTGGTGGCATGGGAGCAGGAGCAGATACAGTTCTGGGTGTATCATCTCTCTTGTTTTCCTGAAATTATAGCATACAAATGTTAGAAACTAGTATGTGAAATTGTACAAAAACCTACAACAATAGTTACCTGGTGCTGGTTCATTCTCATAGCTAGGGATGGTTTAAGAGCCTGCTTGCAACTAGTGTATCTATGCCCAGTCCTATTGCAATTGCTACAAGTGATAGTTCCCATCCTAGATGTATCCTTTGGAGCTGGCTTTTCAAACTTGCTCTTTCTCCTCTTTGTCTCTTTGTTTCCTGGCTTTTCTTTGAACACTGGTGGTTCAATGTCAGGGGTTCTAGTCTTTGGCCACAAATCAGGCCCAGGCACAGGGAAAACTATTGGACTATAAGCTGCCTTATACATTGGTTTCTTGAAGAAATCATGAACAAAATCTTCTGGCTGTAGTTTTGCCTTGTTGATTGCAGAAACACCATGATTGCAAGGTACTCCACACTTGTCCCACTTCCTACAACCACATGTATGTAGCAACAAGTTAACTGCATATGTGCTTTCTCCACTTGTCACCTGGAAGAGATCAGGTCCAGCTTTGATAGACTGACAAAACCTAGAATGATGTTTTGCTTCCTCTAGCTTCTCAGCATATGTTGGGCATATCTGCCACTTAGCAGTCTCAGTCTTTGTCCTATTTGCATTGAACTTCACTAACAGCTTTGTCCTGATCCCATCTACCATAGTTCTAATGGGTTTGGCTCTGACATCAAGTATCATCTTGTTAAAAACTTCACTTATATTGTTCACTACCAAGTCAGTTTTGCAATTGTTGTCCATGGCATGCCTAGCCCATGTATGTTTTGGTATCCTAGATAGCCATTTCCAAGCTGGCTCACACTCCTTTTTCATGCCTTCCATTGCAGTTACATAACCATGCTCAGTATAGGAATAACTTGCCTGATACATGTATTTCTTCAACTCTTCCCCTCTAAAACCAGCAGTTTGAAAGTTCTGATAAATATGTCTAAGGCAGAATCTTTGTTTGCAATTGGGGAATACATTGTTTATGGCTGTAAGAAGGCCCTGTTTGAATGAACTACAGTTTGAGAATACTACAACAATGCCATGTATGAAATTAATAAACAAAGACAACTAATAAGCAATGCAAGCAATGATTAGAGTAGAGATAGTAGTACCTTTTGCCTGTCAGATATAATAGTGTAGTAGCCAAACTTGCCTGACTCACCACCAATGGCATATTTTAATTGAGTAAGAAACCAAGACCAGCTTGCTGTGTTTTCCTTGTCCACTATTGCAAAAGCAATGGGAAATATGTTATTGTTTCCATCTCTTCCAGTGGCAGCCAAGATTTGCTGCCCTGTTGTCAACTTTATGAAGCAACCATCAACACCTATCATACAAGATCACAAGTAGATTACCAACAAATTAGTGGGTCTGCACATATAAATGTAGAGTCACTAGTTAATTAGTAGGTGTGCACATACCTATGAATGGTCTGCAACCATTAAGGAAACCCTCTTTGCAAGCATTGAGGCAGATGAACAAGCCATGGAATCTTGGGTTTTTGCTTGGATGTAGTTTCAGGTGCTTTGTTGTGACAATGCATCTACTTCCTGGATTGGTTTCTAGCACAGCATATAGGTAATCCCTTATCCTATGATATTGTGCCTTCTGATCTCCTAGGACTACATTTTTAGCTAGCTTTCTTGCCCTATAGGCCATATGTATAGATACCTCTATTCCATGCTTTTGCTTCAAGTTTGAAATTATAGTCTGGACAGGTGTTTTGGGGTCTGTCCTCAACTGTTGCTCACATTCATGTGCCAACCACTTAGCAGTAACTTTTGTGCTCTCTCCTACTACTGGGCAGCTGTGGTGCAAGTTCAGTTTCTTTATACAGAATGTCTTCTCATGTGCTATCTGAGAAGCTGCAATGAAAATGGACAGTTCTCAAATTTGCAGACAGCTATAATCCTGTCTGGACAGTTCCTGTGGAAGGCATGGTTCCTATTTTGTGAGATGTGAAAATTAAGAAGTGCCCTCCTGAACTGGGTCACATCTAGGAAACAAAGCTTCTTCATAAATTGCTCTTCTGGGTTCTCCCTTTGCTCATCATACCAAACTCTAGGCTTCCTCTTTTTAGCCCTGCTCTTCCTATCAGTTGGAAGCTTCACACATGGTATTTGAGCCCCATCATTGTCCTCCTCACTTAGGTCACCAGGGTTGCTCTCCTCATCAGATGAAGGAAACCAATCTTCCTCAATAATCTCATCTAAACTAGAATGAGATCTTGTAGTTGGCCCCTTTCTTTTACTTCCTCCTATGCTGCTCCCTTCCTCCTCCTCCTCTGGTGCCTTCTCCTCCTCCTCCTCCTCATCTGCTTCATATGGCTCATCCACATTAGTGTCCCCTTCAATATGATGAAGTGGATCATCTCTATGCTTCTTCATTGCCTCAAGCCTAGCAATTATATCCTCATCTGCTAGTAAATCTGTGTCACTGTCACTATCAGTGAAATCTTCAGCCATTAGCTCTGGAAGTTTTCTTTTAGCTGCCTTGTATTTCTCTTTTTCTTTCCCCTTTTTCCTGAACTTCTCAATCTCTTCATTCCTCTTCTGCTCCATCAGTTGCTCAATTTGCTCTTGATCTTGGTCTTGCTCCATTGCAAATTCTGCTACTGGTGCACACTTCTGCTTAAAAAATGTACTCTCCTGTGTGTTAATGACCTGCACTGGCACTTGCTGTGGCTTTGTTGGGCTAGGAAACAGTACTCCTGCTGTATCTATCTCATACACCACTGGCACACCTATTTCAGATAATGGAACCTGCTCCTCACAAACTGGTCCAATGTTCAAATCACTAGGTCTTAGAGCATCACTTCTGATGACTGTTATGTTCACCACCTTCTGACCTTTGATAACTAGGTCATCCAACATTTCCTCCACCTTATCATCATCTGTCAGTTCTTCCATACCTGAAACCCCAACACCTGGATCTCTGACATAATACATAAAGTCTGTCATCCCATATCCTTCAAGCTCTATTAGTGCAATCAGATTGTAAAATGTGATATCATCCACATTTAGGCTTCTTTCAAGATTATCTTTGTCATGGAAATGGAATCTGACTTCCCACACTTCATCATTCAATCTACAGTTCAAGTAAAGCAATTCAGTTAAAAGTTCAGTTAAAAATTCAGTTAAAAGTTCAATTAAAAGTTCAGTTAAAAATACAGTTTCAGTTCAAAATTCAGTTAAAAGTTCAGTTAAAAATTCAGTTAATGTTTAGGTGCCTACTACATACACTTAGAACCCTAGAACTACATAAACACTTCACTTACATGTCTGACCACATAAACAACCTACAACAACAATAATGGCGACGGTGCCTACTACATACACTTAGAACCCTAGAAACCAAATCGGGGTATGGAAAGAGAAAACTTACGAGACACCGCCGAAGGAGGATGCGTAGTGATGGCTCCCCTCTGGATCTTCCTTCACGGCCTTGGCGAATGCCCTCGCCGCCGCGTACTCAACACAGTAAGACGGCGACGGCGGCTGTGGAAGAGGCGGAGCCTGAGATGGGTTTGAACTGCCACAAACCTCTGTTGGATCTGCAGGAGCACCACTGCCACCAGATGCATCGCCAGCACCACCGCCACCGCCATCATCACTGCCACGCCAGGTGGCCATCACCGGCGGCAAGCAGGGGCGAGAGAGGAGAGGGGAGCGGGGCGAGAGACAGGACAGGGGCGCGGGGGGGACTGTCTGAACCAGACCGACCGGCGCGGCGTCTTGACCGTTTTCTTCCTAACGGCGCCGTTTGCCTGTCCGCACGCCACGTCAGCGTTTTCGCGGCCCACCTGTCGGAAAAGAGATCAAACGAGGCTAAACGGCTGTTCAGTGCTTTTTGCAACGGGTTAAGAGATTTTACGGTGTTTTTTGCAACAGATTAACGGCTTGGTAGTTTCCTGCAAACCTAGCCACAAATGTGGTGGTTTTTTGCAATTGACTCATCTAATTTCCGAGCCATCCTTAATCGAGAAAGATCCATAGCAAAAGAAATATTTCTTCCTAGCCATTAGACCCGCCCAAAAGTGAGAATCCCCAGGCTTCCAATATACTTGGGATACTGCCTTGGAGCCCACATATTTCCGTCTGAGGAGGGTTTGCCATACACCATCTTCCGTTAGTAATTTAAACAACCATTTACCGAGTAGGGACCTATTCTTAAGCTCAAGGTCATGAATGCCCAACCCGCCTTGGTCTTTGGGACGGCAAACCACACTCCATTTAGCCAATCGATATTTCTTTTTCTTGCTATCTCCTTGCCAAAAGAATCTTGATCGGAAATAATCCAATCTAAGTAAAACTCCTTTTGGCAACTGGAAGAAGGAGATCATATATAGTACCATATTACTTAGTACCGAATTTATTAGGACCAATCTTCCTCCTAGAGACAGCAGCTTACCTTTCCAACTGATAAGTCTTTTTTGCAGCCTCTCCTCGACGTGTTTCTATTCAACATTTGTGAGTCTCCGATAATGTATCGGTATCCCCAAATATGTGATCAGAAACTGGCCCAACCCACATCCGAACAGTTCGGCGTACAGGTGAGCCTCGTCTTGGGCCTCGCCAAAGCAAAACAATTCACTTTTATGAAAATTGATCTTAAGACCTGAGAGTTGCTCGAATGCTGATAAAATTAATTTCAGATTTCTCGCTTTATTAGCTGTAGCTAGACATTGCCCCACCTGTAAAATAAGTGTATGTCTGACAAAGTGATATATGAATGATATTTGGATACAAAACTATTGTGTAGTTTTTGTTCTCGAGAACACACGTGAGATCCGTGTGCCTATATATTACTTCCTCCGACTCATAATATAAGGGCATTTTTGACACTACACTAGTGTAAAAAATGCTCTTATATTATGGGAAGGAGGGAGTAGAAAAGATCTGCGTGTCTATATATTAAGGTAGAAGCAAACACAAAGACCTATGTGTCTATATATTAAGGAAGCAAACACAATTTTCAAGAGTGAGTTAGGGTGGCACGATGACGGCTGCCATGCCACAAAACCAACTGAAGAGTAAGAGCTAAGTTATAATTTTTTTTGATGGGTAGTTTTGTGATGCATTTTTTTTGCCTTCACCATCATCATCTCCTCCCCTCCCCTCCCCCATGTCTGAATCCTGGCTCTGCCCCTGCAGATAGTACACAATATCTCAAAATTCCAAAAGACTTACATGCATTTACTTTGTGTGTACAGTTTTTTAGTTGATAAGTATAACTTTGGACCCTCTTATCTGGCTGACGTTCGCTGGGAGGGGGTGACATTTGCGAATATTTTGATGGCAGTTTTAGTTGTCAAGGGACGACAGTTTCTTCAGAATAACATGGCATTTTTTGAACCAGAAATGTCATGTTATTCTGAAGAAATTGTCACCCCCGATACAACTAAAATTGTCAGTAAAAACGTTCGAATGCCATGCTTTCCCTGCGAACTTCAGCCAGATAAGATTTCCAGTAACTTCAGATGTTCTGTCTTTAACTATCAAGTGGCCTATCAATGTTAGCTTTCTAGGATGCCTCCTTCAGCATTTTCTTCGCAAGGTACAAGTAATTCATCACAGTATAACTAAACTTGTTTCATAGTCCAACGATTCGTTAGTTCTGCCTAATAGTTGCCAAATTCGACATGCCTTTTTAGGTACCAGAGAATGAGCTCAGGCCATGCTGAACTAGAACTAGATGAGCTCCGGCATACAGGTAGTTCATAATGCAGTTGACTCGATCACTGCAGTGCCTAAAATTGCCAACTACATTCAGTTACTGGAAATGATCTCTGGCCATAGACTACACAGCTCCATACACACACAGACGACATACCACAAGTCCACAACGCGCACACTGCTCTCATGCAAAAAAGAGTAGGAACTTGACACCATTTTCAGAGCTCGATCACCACAAGAACCATGCAAAGCAACCAGGTCAGGCTAGTACTCCAGATTAAGCACGCCTACAGCCTGCAGTGCACACTCCATGACTCCACTTGTCGAAGATCTCAGTTGCGACGCTTTCCAGCTTGTGACTTCTTCTGGTGAGTGTGAGGCGCTGCGCCTGCATCTGATACCGCACGAAAGCATAACAAAGGACAGCCTGATTAGGATGAGGAAGTAGACAAGTGGTCCAGCAACATAGTAGAACAGAAGGAACCGAGTCATTACAAAGAAATTGAGGCTCTATTCAAATGCACACTTAAGGTCTTGGCGATTTGTGAATTTGCCAGTAAGTGAGGTACATTACATAACATTTTATATAGCACTAAGGGTGTCAATAGGAGTTCAGCTGTGCGTGGGCTCTTTCATTTATTGACAAGGTATGCAGACAACATGAAGCAAATACTCCTCACAAAACTAAAATAAAAAATGAAGCAAATACACCAAGTTGCTTGAATATGGCAGTAAAGAATAGTGCAACACGAAGGAAATATGAGCATACAAGGAGCAAAGTGAATAGAATTGAACAACATGCACCATAGCTTTGTGCAAAATCAAACTGAGAAACATACAGCCTCTAAATTCCTGAAAATTGACACTTGGTATTTAAGGAAACAATTGGTCAAGGATGTCGAAAGATAAATCATCACTGAAATGCCAAGTAATTTAGCTAGTGTAGTGGCAAAGTTATAATTGAACTATAGTTTGGACGCAACCGCCCCCGCGTCGTCCGGACGGACGGCACGGGCGGCTCCCGATCCAGTTTCTTCGGGACCTCCCCACCTCTCTCGCTTCCCTCGCCGCCGCCGGACGACGCTGCCGGGCAAAGCCTGTGTGGCTGACGGCGGCGGCGGGGCTCCGGGCGATGGCTTCTACGCAAGGCGCTGAACGGCGCGCGAGGTGAACAACAACTCAGCAGCGATCTTCATGCAACGTCCGAAGGCTAGAGCGATCTGCGCATGGACATGCAGCGGCAGGCGATCTGTGCACAGGGACATGCATAGGTCAATGGCTAGAGCGATCTGGGATTCTGAACTGGGCAGCATGGTGATGCCTTGGCAATGGCCTGGGTGGAGATGACCATCCATTCTCCTCCAGCAGCCTGCGGTCAAGATCATGCAGGTTCGGACCGAAGCTTCCTCCGGCTGTCCAGTACGTTGAGCATGGCAGCGTTGGTGATAAGGGTCATCTTCCCAAGCGACCCAAGACGCTCGCCGCTGTTGCCGCCGGCAGATCACAAGGCCGAAGGAGGTTGGTGGTGGCGCCTTGGGACTTACATCGGTTGACCGATGCTTGTCACTTGGCCGCAGGTGGTTCGTCCGATCGATGCGAGGGGGCAATTTTCGTCCTGACCATGGCGGCACCGTCCGGCCACTCGAGCCGCAGATTGCAGTGGCCATTCAAGGGTCTTCATGAGAGTTTTTTCTTAGGATCCACTGGTTGTTGCCAGCAGCTCGCACTGGCGAGGTTGTGTGATGTAACCGGAAGGCTCCATTGGGAGTTTCGGTGGCTCTCAATCTGGCCAGTTTGCATTCAGCGGTGAGATAAATTCTATGGATGACGGCTTGACGCAGAGGAGATGGTTGTGCAGCGGCAAGCCATGCCGGCATGTAAAGACTGTGCCTCACTTTTAGCTGCTGGGATCGCGGAAAGTGGTGGCGACAACATGATGACTTTGATTTGGTGGTGCTTCTTGAGTACCCGGTCTCGAGTTCCGGGGTGAAAACCCTAGGTCTGACCTGAATTGGTTATACCTGGCGATGGCGATGTTTTTGCGTCGTTACCTTGATGAAGGCATTGCTCGGATGTGCTCGGACTTGTTCTTCAGGGTGAAAACCTAGAGTCTGACCTTTGTTGGTCGGGTCCAGTGACGGCGACGTTTAAGCGTCGTTTCCTTCCTGAAGGCGTTGCTGTTGAAGAAACTTTCTCGTTGCGCTTGTTCTGTCAAGAGATGGTTGGTGCGGATATGGTCGTTGATGTAGTTTATCAACCGTTGTTTTGATCGTTTCAGAGTGTTTTTTCTTTTTCTTTTCCCTCGCTTAGGCATAGCTTGAGTCTTGTATGACTTTGCTCTTTGCTGGCGTTTTTTTTCCTCTTTTGTGTGTGTTGGTGTTGGCTGTGTGCATCCTGGTTATGCAGAGGCCGGGTGTGTGCTCAATGTGTTTGTATCCCCTTGATGCTTCATTTTGAGTTAATAAAATCCACCCTTTGTCGAAAAAAAAAGTGTAGTGGCAAAGTGGCACCATTGTGGTCTGAAATGTGAGGTAATGCGCTGAGAGCGTCACTAGGAGTTCAGCTGTGTGTGGGCTCTTATCTTAATTAATTGACAGGGTATGCACAAAAAAACATGAAGCAAGTTGGTTAAATATAACAAGGAACACGAATAAAATATGAGTATGCAAGGACAAGGAGCAAAGCGATATGATTCAATAACATGCATGATGCATCATATCTTTGTGCAAAATCAAAAGTGAGAAACATGCAACCTCCTGAAAGTCAAGGCTTGGTGTTTAAAGTACAATTGGTCAAGGATGTCTAGTCATAATGTTGGTTGAAATACAAATCATCATTGAAATGCATGCCTAAATCAACCTAGCTCTCATAGCTGTACTAGGAGATTCACATTTCAATACTGGAATAACTAAAATGAAACACTACCGGGATAAAAAAAATAGATGAGCAGTCAGGATTACCGGGTGCAATCTGCAAGCAATAAATATGCTGCTAGATGGTCATATTGTACAATAGCTCTACCAAATTACTACAGCAATATATTCAAACTAATCATGTTAGTAAAAGCTAGAGGCATGCCCAATCTTCAGATAACACGTATTGACAATCCAAAACAGTGCATCACATGTAGATACTGCAAAAGAAAACTAACCCCTTGTGATGAATTTAACCGGTGCAACTGGATCGTCATTGGAAAGGTCTGCTCCTCGCTGAAAAGCCAAAGGTTCACCTCCTTCAGGACCATGAGACCCACCGATAGCAAAGATGAATTTACTGGCCCATTTATTATCAGGCATATGGTTTATGGTGTACATCATCTCATCAATGGACAGTGAAGTGAATCTATGATTGACCATCTGAACATGTGCATACTTGAGCACCATTGCATTCTAGAAGATGTACTGGAGGAAGGCAAGCTCATCTTGCTTCGCGCGGTACTCACAAAACGTGATCACTTTGAGGCGCAAGAACACACTTACAATGGGACCAACCTCTTCCCAGAACTCGAGGTCAAACTTGCCAGTGAGCTGATCACATTTTTCAGACTGCAAATTATTTACATTACTAAACATTTCAGCAAGTAATGGATAACGCAGCTGCGCAGCAGCACCAATATGAGAATGCAATGCTAGTACCGTAATATGCAGCGCCTCAACATTGGGGAAGCATTTGAGGAAGGCGGGCACCATCTTGACATCATCATAGACTCCGAAGCGCACCCTCAAACTAAGGGTCTTCACGCTCGTGACCATCATGCTTGCATTTGTCTTAATCCCAGCCTGAAATGGACCAAATTCAGAAAGAATGATGGCACACTGAACTGCAATTTTTGCAAATTCAAGCAAAGTTGAAAGATCATTCGGAGGCTGAATGTGTATTACCATGATGACGGTGTCTTGGATCTCTAGCACGAATTTTCCTGGCTCCAGGTATCCCAGTAACTTCAGCTTGGGGACATGGCCAATTTTGATTCTGGTGCACGATCCGCCGGCAGGGTCGAGACACTCCGACACGAGGAGGCACTCGAGACGCGGGGCGTTCACCACGTCGATGCTCTCCATGGCGAAAGAGCGTATCTGCACGCACCGGAGGCTGTTGCTGACGAGGCGGAGACGCACCCCCTTCATGCTCCCTTGGATGTTGAGGATCTCGAGGGCGGGGCTCCTCGTGACGACGGCGTCAATGTCCCCGTCCTCCACGGAGACGCTGAAGATGCCGAGCTCCCGGAGGTGAGGGAAGGAGGCGTCTTGGAGGCCGGCCGCGTCCGGGAACTTCCATACGCCGATGTAGAGGCGGGTGAGGGTGGAGATGGTGAAGAGCGTCTTGGGCAGGCGCACCTCGCGTGGCCACGGGCGGTTCACGAGGACGAGCTCCTGGACGCCCCTGGCGGCGAGGAGACGGAGCCAGCGCTTGAGCTGAGCCTGGTATGCGCCCATGCGGCTGCAGGTGAGGTGGACGCAGCGGAAGGGCCCCTGGTGCGCGGCGAGTATGCGGGAGACGGCCGCGGTGACGTCCGGCGTGTTGGCGCGCCCAGGGGTGCGGCCACCGGAGACCAGGTGAGTGTCGACGAGGACGAGCGGCGTCGACCTCCAGACCCCGCGCCAGCGCGTGACGAGCGCGGAGGTTCGGGCGGCGTCCTTGACGGGGAGGCGGGAGACGATGTGCGGAGGAGCGTGTCGGAGAGGCGGCTGATGCGGTCCACGCCGTCGGAGGGGCGCGCGTGGAGGGCGGTGAGGCGAGCGGTGGTGGAGACGGGCGGGTCTGGGAGGCTGCCGTGGATGAGCGACATGAGCTGCTCCGTGCTCCGGTCCAGCTCGTGCGGGTCGAGGCCTTGGCGCCGCATGTCGGCCGCCGTCACCGGGTCGACGTTGGAGAACCGGCTGGCCATCGCCAGCGCCGGCGGGAAGCTAGGGTTTTGCGGGTGGTTGGGGTGGAGTGAGTAAAGTGAGTGGGGAGAGATCAGCGGCAGGTGTTGGTTTTGTAGGGTTCCATCGGTGGGGGTGTGTTTCCGAGTGGGCTAAATGTCGGAACCTGATTGCTCACGGGCCCATGAGAAGATTCCTAGAATAATGGTAAGTTGATCACTAGAGTACAATATTAATTAAGAGCAAGTACAAATAGGATTAAATAGAACAAGGTTTTTGATGATTACTGTACTGCTTCATGGCAAATGATTAGTGCTGCCAAATCATCTATTACTTAGAGGCGCCCCCACCCCCTTATATAAAGGAGGGAGAGGGGAGGAGGCTGGCCCTAGGCGCGCCCTAAGTGGGAGGAGTCCCACTTGGGCTCCTAGTAGGATCCGCCCCCCTTCCTTTTATCGGAGGGGGAAGGGAGAAGGAGTAGGAGAGGGAGAAGGAAAGAGGAGGGGGGGGGGGTGCCGCCCCCTCCCCTAGTCCAATTCAGACTCCTCCCTTGGGTGGGGTGGGGAGGGGGCACCTCTTGTGGGCTGCCTTGCCTCCCTCCTATGGCCCATATGGCCCATATCCTCGGGGTGTTTCGGTAACCCCCGGTACTCCGATATGTACCCGATACACTTCGGAACACTTCCGGTGTCCGAATACTATCATCCAATATATCAATCTTTACCTCTCGACCATTTCGAGACTCCTCGTCATGTCCGTGATCTCATCCGGGACTCTGAACAACATTCGGTCACCAAATCACATAACTCATATAATATAAATCGTCATCGAACGTTAAGCGTGCGGACCCTACGGGTTCGAGAACTATGTAGACATGACCGAGACACCTCTCCGGTCAATAACCAATAGCGGAACCTGGATGCTCATATTGGTTCCTACATATTCTACGAAGATCTTTATCGGTCAAACCGTAATGACAACATACGTCATTCCCTTTTGTCATCGGTATGTTACTTGCCCGAGATTCGATCGTCGGTATCTTCATACCTAGTTCAATCTCGTTACCGGCAAGTCTCTTTACTCGTTCCGTAATGCATCATCCCGCAACTAACTCATTAGTCACATTTCTTGCAAGGCTTATCATGATGTGCATTACCGAGAGGGCCCAGAGATACCTCTCCGATACTCGGAGTGACAAATTCTAATCTCGATCTATGCCAACCCAACAAACACCTTCAGAGATACATGTAGAGCATCTTTATAATCGCCCAGTTACGTTGTGACGTTTGATAGCACACAAGGTATTCCTCCGGTATCCGGGAGTTGCATAATCTCATAGTCGAAGAATATATATTTGACATGAAGAAAGCAATAACAATAAAACTGAATGATCAACATGCTAAGCTAACAGATGGGTCTTGTCCATCACATCATTCTCCTAATGATGTGATCCCGTTCATCAAATGACAACACATGTCTATGGTTAGGAAACTTAACCATCTTTGATTAACGAGCTAGTCTAGTAGAGGCTTACTAGGGACACGGTGTTTTGTCTATGTATTCACACATGTATCAAGTTTCCGCTTAATACAATTCTAGCATGAATAATAAACATTTATCATGGTATAAGGAAATATAAAATAACAACTTCATTATTGCCTTTAGGGCATATTTCCTTCAGTCTCCCACTTGCACTAAATAATCTCGTTCACATCACCATGTGATTAAACATTAATAATTCACATCGTCATGTGATTAACACTCATAGTTCACATCGCCATGTGACCAACAACCAAAGGGTTTACTAGAGTCAAAAATCTAGTTCACATCGCCATGTGATTAACACCTAAGAGTACTAAGGTGTGATCATGTTTTGCTTGTGAGAGAAGTTCAATCAACGGGTCTGCCACATTCAGATCCGTATGTATTTTGCAAATTTCTATGTCTACAATGCTCTGCATGGAGCTACTTTAGCTAATTGCTCCCACTTTCAATATGTATCCAGATTGAGACTCAGAGTCATCCGGATCAGTGTCAAAGCTTGCATCGACGTAACTCTTTACGACGAACTCTTTATCACTTCCATAACCAAGAAATATTTCCTTAGTCCTCTTAGATAACTATGGTTAACTTTGACCGCTGTCCAGTGATCCAATCCTGGATCACTACCGTACCCCCTTGCCAAACTCATGGCAAGGTACACAATAGGTCTGGTACACAACATAGCATACTTTATAGAACCTATGGCTTACTCAACTCTTTCATTCTCTTCCTATTTTTTTGCCATGGTCGGGTTTTGAGTCTTACTCAACTTCACACCTTTGCAACACATGCAAGAACTCCTTCTTTGATTGTTCCATTTTGAACTACTTCAAAATCTTGTTAAGGTATGTATTCATTGAAAATCTTATCAAGCGTCTTGATCTATCTCTATAGATCTTGATGCCCAATATGTAAGCAGCTTCACCGAGGTCTTTCATTAAAAAAATCTTATTCAAGTATCCTTTTATTCTATCTAGAAATTCTATATCATTTCCGATCAACAATATGTCATCCATATATAATATTAGAAATGCTACAGAGCTCCCACTCACTTTCTGGTAAATACATGCTTCACCATAAGTCTGTATAAAACCATATGCTTTGATCACCTCATCAAAGCATATATTTCAACTCCGAGATGCTTGCACCAGTCCATAAATGGATTGCTGGAGCTTGCACACTTTGTTAGCACCTTTAGGATCGACAAAACCTTCTGGTTGCATTATATACAACTCTTTTTTAATAAATCCATTAAGGAATGCAGTTTTGCCAGATTTCATAATCATAAAATGCGGCAATTGCTAACATGATTCGGACGACTTAAGCATCGCTAAGAGTGAGAAAATCTCAACGTATTCAACACCTTGAATTTGTCGAAAACCTTTTGCGACAAGTCGAGCTTTGTAGATAGTAACACTACCATCAGTGTCCGTCTTCCTCTTGAAGATCCATTTATTCTCAATGGCTTGCTGATCATTGGACAAGTCCACCAAAGTCCACACTTTGTTCTCATACATGGATCCCATCTCAGATTTCATGGCCTCAAGCCATTTCATGGAATCTGGGCTCATCATCGCTTCCTCATAGTTCATAGGTTTGTCATGGTCTAGTAACATGACTTCCAGAACATGATTACCATACCACTCTGGTGCGGAACGTACTCTGGTTGACCTACAAGGTTCGGTAGTAACTTGATATGAAGTTTCATGATCATTATCATTAGCTTCCTCTCTAGTTGGTGTAGACATCACTGGAACTGATTTCTGTGATGAGCTATTTTCCAATTCGAGAGAAGGTACAATTACCTCATCAAGTTCTACTTTCCTCCCACTCACTTCTTTTGAGAGAAACTCCTTCTCTAGAAAGGATCCATTCTTAGCAACAAAGATCTTGCCTTCGGATCTGTGATAGAAGGTGTACCCAACAGTCTCTTTTGGGTATCCTATGAAGACGCACTTCTAAGATTTGGGTTCGAGCTTATCAGGCTGAAGTTTTGATGACCCACAAGTATAGGGGATCTATCGTAGTCCTTTCGATAAGTAAGAGTGTCGAACCCAACGAGGAGCAGAAGGAAATGACAAGCGGTTTTCAGTAAGGTATTCTCTGCAAGCACTGAAACTATCAGTAACAGATAGTTTTGTGATAAGGTAATTGGTAACGGGTAACAAGTAACAAGAGTAAATAAAGTGCAGCAAGGTGGCCCAATCCTTTTTGTAGCAAAGGACAAGCCTGGACAAACTCTTATATGAAGGAAAACGCTCCCAAGGACACATGGGAATTATCGTCAAGCTAGTTTTCATCACGCTCATATGCTTCGCGTTCGGTACTTTGATAATTTGATATGTGGGTGGACCGGTGCTTGGGCGCTGTCCTTACTTGGACAAGCATCCCACTTATGATTAACTCCTATTGCAAGCATCCGCAACTACAAAAGAAGTATTAAGGTAAACCTAACCATAGCATGAAACATATGGATCCAAATCAGCCCCTTACGAAGCAACGCATAAACTAGGGTTTAAGCTTCTGTCACTCTAGCAACCCATCATCTACTTATTACTTCCCAATGCCTTCCTCTAGGCCCAAACAATGGCGAAGTGTCATGTAGTCGATGTTCACATGACACCACTAGAGGATAGACAACATACATCTCATCAAATATCGAACGAATACCAAATTCACATGACTACTTATAGCAAGACTTCTCCCATGTCCTCAGGAACAAACGTAACTACTCACAAAGCATATTCATGTTCATGATCGGAGGGGTATTAATATGCATAATGGATCTAAACATATGATCTTCCACCAAATAAACCAACTAGCATCAACTACAAGGAGTAATCAACACTACTAGCAACCTACAAGTACCAATCTAAGGTTTTGATACAAAGATTGGATACAAGAGATGAACTAGGGTTTGAGAGGAGATGGTGCTGGTGAAGATGTTGATGAAGATTGACCCCCTCCCGATGAGAGGATCGTTGGTAATGACGATGGTGATGATTTCCCCCTCCCGGAGGGAAATTTCCCCGGCAGAACAGCTCTGCCGGAGCCCTAGATTGGTTCCGCCAAGGTTCCGCCTCGTGGCGGCGGTGTTTCGTCCCGCAAGCTTGCTTATGATTTTTTCCAGGGTAAAAGACTTCATATAGCAGAAGATGGACACCGGAGGCCTGCCAGGGGGCCCACAAGGCAGGGGGCGCGCCCAGGGGGTAGGGCGCCCCCACCCTCATGGATGGTGGGTGGCCCCCCTCTGGTAGTTTCTTCGCTCAATATTTTTTATTAATTCCAAAAATGACTTCCGTGGAGTTTCAGGACTTTTGGAGTTGTGCAGAATAGGTCTCTAATATTTGCTCCTTTTCCAGCCCAGAATTCCAGCTGCCGGCATTCTCCGTCTTCATGTAAACCTTGTAAAATAAGAGAGAATAGGCATAATTATTGTGACATAATGTGTAATAACAGCCCAATATGCAATAAATATTGATATAAAAGCATGATGCAAAATGGACATATCAAGTTTTTTCACATAAGCATCGCAACCCCAAACTTTAAGAAACGACAACTTAGGTTTCTTGCCAAACCACAGTTCATACAGTATCGTCTCAACGGATTTAGACGGTGCCCTATTTAAAGAGAATGCAGCTGTCTCTAATGCACAACCCCAAAATGATAGTGATAAATCGGTAAGAGACATCATAGATCGCACCATATCTAATAAAGTATGGTTATGACGTTCGGACACACCATTACGCTGTGGTGTTCTAGGAGGCGTGAGTTGTGAAACTATTCCACATTGTTTTAACTGAAGGCCAAACTCGTAACTCAAATATTTGCTTCTGCGATCAGATCGTAGAAACTTTATTTTCTTGTTACGTTGATTCTCCACTTCACTCTGAAATTCTTTGAACTTTTCAAATGTTTCAGACTTGTGTTTCATTAAGTAGATATACCCATATCTGCTTAAATCATCTGTGAAGGTCAGAAAATAATGATACCCGCCGCGAGCCTCAACACTCATCGGACCGCATACATCGTTATGTATTATTTCCAATAAGTCATTAACTCGCTCCATTGTTTCGGAGAACAGAGTTTTAGTCATCTTGCCCATGAGGCATGGTTTGCAAGTATCAAATGATTCATAATCAAGTGATTCCAAAAGTCCATCTGCATGGAGTTTCTTCATGCGCTTTACACCAATATGACCTAAACGGCAGTGCCACAAATATGTTCCACTATCATTATCAACTTTGCATCTTTTGGCATCAATATTATGAATATGTGTATCACTATGATCAAGATTCAATAAACCATTTACATTGGGTGTATGACCATAGAAGGTTTTATTCATGTAAACAGAACAACAATTATTCTCTGACTTAAGTGAATAACCATATTGCAATAAACATGATCCAATCATATTCATGCTCAACGCAAACACCAAATAACATTTATTTAGGTTCAACACTAATCCCTAAGGTAGAGGGAGTGTGCGATGGTGATCTTATCAACCTTGGAACCACTTCCAACACACATCGTCACCTCGCCCTTAACTAGTCTCTGTTCATTCTGTAACTCCTGTTTCGAGTTACTAATCTTAGCAACTGAACTAGTATCAAATACCCAGGGGCTACTACGAACACTAGTAAGGTACACAATAATCTGTATATCAAATATGCCTTTGTTCACTTTGCCATCCTTCTTATCCGCCAAATGTTTGGGGCAGTTCCACTTCGAGTGACCATTTCCTTTGCAGTATAAGCACTCAGTTTCAGGCTTGGGTCCAACTTTGGGCTTCTTCACGGGAGTGGCAACTTGCTTGCCATTCTTCTTGAAGTTCCCTTTTCTTTCCCTTGCCCTTTTACTTGAAACTAGTGGTCTTGTCAACCATCAACACTTGGTGCTCTTTCTTGATTTCTTCCTTTGCCGATTTTAGCATCGCGAAGAGTTCGGGAATCGTTTTCGTCATCCCCTTACATATTATAGTTCATCACGAAGTTCTAGTAGCTTGGTGATAGTGACTAGAGAACTCTATCAATCACTATCTTATTTGGAAGATTAACTCCCACTTGATTCAAGCGATTGTACTACCTAGACATTCTGAGTACATGCTCACTGGCTAAGCCATTCTCCTCCATCTTGTAGGCAAAGTACTTGTGAGAGGTCTCATACCTCTCGACATGGGCATGAGTCTGAAATACCAATTTCAACTCTTGGAACATCTCATATGCTCTATGGCGTTCAAACCATTTTTGAAGTCCCGGTTCTAAGCCATAAAGCATGGTGCACTAAACTATCAAGTAGTCATCATACCGAGCTTGTCAAACGTTCATAACGTCTGCATCAGCTCCTGCAATAGGTCTGTCACCTAGTGGTGCATCAAGGACATAATTCTTCTATGCAGCAACGAGGATAATCCTCAGATCACGGACCCAGTCCACATCATTGCTACTATCATCTTTCAACTTTTCTCTAGGAACATATCAAAAAATATAGGAGCTATATCGCGACCTATTGATCTACAACATAGATATGCAAATACTATCAGGACTAAGTTCATGATAAATTAAGTTCAATTAATCATATTACTTAAGAACTCCCACTTAGATAGACATCCCTCGAGTCATCTAAATGATCCGTGATCCAAATCAACTAAACCATGTCCGATCATCACATGAGATGGAGTAGTTTTCAATGGTGAACATCTCTATGTTGATCATATCTACTATATGATTCACGCTCGACCTTTCGGTCTCCAGTGTTCCGAGGCCATGTCTGTACATGCTAGGCTCGTCAAGTTTAACCCGAGTATTCCGCACATGCAAAACTATCTTGCACCCGTTGTATGTGAACGTAGAGCTTATCACACCCGATCATCACGTGGTGTCTCGGCACGACGAACTGTCGCAACGGTGCATACTCAGGGAGAACACTTATACCTTGAAATTTTAGTAAGGGATCATCTTATAATGCTACCGCCGTACTAAGCAAAATAAGATGCATAAAAGATAAACATCACATGCAATCAAAATATGTGACATGATATGGCCATCATTATCTTGTGCTTTTGATCCCCATCTCCAAAGCACCGTCATGATCTCCATCGTCACCGGCTTGACACCTTGATCTCCATCGTAGCGTCGTGGTCGTCTCGCCAATTATTGCTTCTACAACTATCGCTAACGCATAGTGATAAACTAAAGCAATTACATGGCGTGTGCATCTCATACAATAAAGCGACAACCATAAGGCTCCTGCCAGTTGCCGATAACTTTTACAAAACATGATCATCTCATACAACAACGTATATCACATCATGTCTTGACCATATCACATCACAACATGACCTGCAAAAACAAGTTAGACGTCCTCTACTTTGTTGTTGCAAGTTTTATGTGGCTGCTACGGGCTTCTAGTAAGAACCGTTCTTACCTACGCATCAAAACCACAACGGTGTTTCGTCAAGTTTGATGTTTTAACCTTCAATAAGGACCAGCCGGAGTCAAATTCGATTCAACTAAAGTTGGAGAAACAGACACCCGCCATCCACCTTTATGCAAAACTAGTTGCATGTCTGTCGGTGGAACCGGTCTCATGAACGTGGTCATGTAAGGTTGGTCCGGGCCGCTTCATCCAACAATACCGCCGAAAAATCAAAATAAGACATTGGTGGTAATCAGTATGATGATCACCACCCACAAGTCTTTGTGTTCTACTCGTGCATATCATCTACGCATAGACCTGGCTCAGATACCACTGTTGGGGAACGTAGCATGCAATTTCAAAAAAATTCCTACGCTCACGCAAGATCTATCTAGGAGAAGCACATCAACGAGAGGGGGAGAGTGTGTCCACGTACCCTCGTAGACCGAAAGCGGAAGCGTTAGCTTAACACGGTTGATGTAGTCGAACGTCTTCTCGATCCAACCGATCAAGCACCAAACGTACGGCACCTCCGAGTTCTGCACACGTTCAGCTCGATGACGTCCCTCGAGCTCTTGATCCAGCAAAGTGTCAAGGGAGAGTTCCGTCAGCACGACGGCGTGGTGACGGTGATGGTGAAGTTTTCGCCCAGGGTTTCGCCTAACCACTACGTGAATATGACCGAAAGCGTAAACTGTGGAGGGGGGCACCGCACACGGCTAGGAATAGTTGAAGTGTGTTCTAGGTGTCCCCTCCCCACGTATATAAAGGAGGGAGGGGGAGGGAGCCAGCCCTAGGCGCGCCCCAAGTAGGAGGAGTCCTACTTGGGCTCCTAGTAGGATTCGGCCCCCTTTTCCTTTTACCGCAAGGGGGAAGAAGGGAAGAGAGGGGGAACGAGGGAAAGAGGGGGGGGGGGTGCCGCCCCCTCCTCCTACTCCAATTCGGCCTCCTTCCTTGGGGGGGGGCACCACCCCTCCGTGGGATGGTGTGCTCCCTCCTAAGGCCAATATGGCCCATATCTTCCCCCGGGGGGTTCCGGTAACCACCTCGGTACTCCGATATGTACCCGATACATTCCGAAACACTTCCGGTGTCCGAATACTATCATCCAATATATCAATCTTTACCTCTCGACCATTTCTAAACTCCTCATCATGTCCGTGATCTCATACGGGACTCCGAACAACATTCGGTCACCAAATCACATAACTCATATAATACAAATCGTCATCGAACATTAAGCGTGCGGACCCTACGGGTTCGAGAACTATATAGACATGACCGAGACACCTCTCCGGTAAATAAAAAATAGCGGAACCTGGATGCTCATATTGGCTCCCACATATTCTACGAAGATCTTTATCGATCAAACCGTTATGACAACATACGTTATTCCCTTTGTCATCGGTATGTTACTTGCCCGAGATTCGGTCGTCGGTATCTTCATACCTAGTTCAATCTCGTTACCGGCAAGTCTCTTTACTCGTTCCATAATGCATCATCATGCAACTAACTCATTAGTCACATTGCTTGCAAGACTTATTATGATGTGCATTATCGAGAGGGCCCAGAGATACCTCTCCGATACTCGGAGTGACAAATCCTAATCTCGATCTATGCCTAACCAACAAAACACCTTCGGAGATATGTGTAGAGCATATTTATAATCACGCGGTTACGTTGTGATGTTTGATAGCACACAAGGCATTCCTACGGTATTCGGGAGTTGCATAATCTCATAGTCAAAGGAATATGTATAAGTCATGAAGAAAGCAATAACAATAAAACTTAACGATCATTATGCTAAGCTAACGGATGGGTCTTGTCCATCACATCATTCTCCTAATGATGTGATCCCGTACATCAAATGACAACACATGTCTATGGTTAGGAAACTTAACCATCTTTGATTAATGATCTAGTCTAGTAGAGGCTTACTAGGGACACGGTGTTTTGTCCATGTATCCACACATGTATCAAGTTTCCAGTTAATACAATTTTAGCTTGAATAATAGACATTTATCATGATATAAGGAAATATAAATAACAACTTTATTATTGCCTCTAGGGCATATTTCCTTCCGTCTCCCACTTGCACTAGAGTCAATAATCTAGATTACAGTGTAATGATTCTAAGACCCGTGGAGTCTTGGTGCTGATCATGTTTTGCTCGTGGAAGAGGCTTAGTCAACGGGTCTGCCACATTCAGATCCGTATGTATTTTGCAAATCTCTATGTCTCCCTCCTTGACTTGATCACGGATGGAGTTGAAGCGTCTCTTGATGTGTTTGGTTCTTTTGTGAAATCTGGATTCCTTCGCCAAGGCTATTGCTCCAGTATTGTCACAAAATATTTTCATTGGACCCGATGCACTAGGTATTACACCTAGATCGGATATGAACTCCTTCATCCAGACTCCTTCATTCACTGCTTCCGAAGCAGCTATGTACTCCGCTTCACACGTAGATCTCGCCACGACACTTTACGAACTGCACCAACTGACAGCTCCACTGTTCAATATAAATACGTATCCGGTTTGTGACTTAGAGTCATCCGGATCAGTGTCAAAGCTAGCATCAACGTAACCATTTACGACGAGCTCTTTGTCACCTCCATAAACGAGAAACATATCCTTACTCCTTTTCAGGTACTTCAGGATTTTCTTGACTGCTGTCCAGTGATCCACTCCTGGATTACTTTGGTACCTCCCTGCTAGACTTATAGCAAGGCACACATCAGGTCTGGTACATAGCATAGCATACATGATAGAACCTATGGCTGAGGCATAGGGAATGACTTTCATTTTCTCTCTATCTTCTGCAGTGGTCGGGCATTGAGTCTGACTCAGCTTCACACCTTGTAATGTAGGCAAGAACCCTTTCTTTGACTAATCCATTTTGAACTTCTTCAAAACTTTATCAAGGTATGTGCTTTGTGAAAGTCCAATTAAGCGTCTTGATCTATCTCTATAGATCTTGATGCCCAATATGTAAGCAGCTTCACCGAGGTCTTTCATTGAAAAACTCTTATTCAAGTATCCTTTTATGCTATCCAGAATTTCTATATCATTTCCAATCAACAATATGTCATCCACATATAATATTAGAAATGCTATAGAGCTCCCACTCACTTTCTTGTAAATACAGGCTTCTCCAAAAGTCTGTATAAAACCTTATGCTTTGATCACCTCATCAAAGCGTATATTCCAACTCCGAGATGCTTGCACCAATCCATAAATGGATCACTGGAGCTTGCACACTTTGTTAGCACCTTTAGGATCGACAAAACTTCTGGTTCCATCATATACAACTCTTCTTTAAGAAATCCATTAAGGAATGCAATTTTGACGTCCATTTGCCAGATTTCATAATCATAAAATGCGGCAATTGCTAACATGATTCGGACAGACTTAAGCATCGCTACGGGCGAGAAGGTCTCATCATAGTCAACTCCTTGAACTTGTCGAAAACATTACCATCAGCGTCAGTCTTTTTCTTGAAGATCCATTTATTCTCTATGGCTTGCCGATCATCGGGCAACTCAACCAAAGTCCATACTTTGTTCTCATACATGGATCCCATCTCAGATTTGATGGCCTCAAGCCATTTTGCGGAATCTGGGCTCATCATCGCTTCCTCATAGTTCGCAGGTTCATCATGGTCTAGTAACATGACTTCCAGAACAATATTACCGTACCACTCTAGTGTGGAACATGCTCTGGTTGACCTACGAGGTTTGGTAGTAACTTGATATGTAGTTTCATGATCATTATCATTAGCTACCTCACTAGTTGGTGTAGGCATCACGGGAACCGTTTTCTGTGATGAGCTACTTTCCAATTCGAGAGAAGGTAAAATTACCTCATCAAGTTCTACTTTCCTCCCACTCACTTCTTTCGACAGAAACTCCTTCTCTAGAAAGGATCCACTCTTAGCAACAAAGATCTTGCCTTCGGATCTGTGATAGAAGGTGTACCCAATAGTTTCTTTTGGGTATCCTATGAAGACGCACTTCTCCGATTTGGGTTCGAGCTTATCAGGCTGAAGCTTTTTCACATAAGCATCGCAACCCCAAACTTTAAGAAACGACAGCTTAGGTTTCTTGCCAAACATAGACGGTGATGGACAAGACAAGATTACATGACGGTGATGGTGAAGTGATCCGCGCAGGGCTTCGCTTAAGCACTACGACAATATGACCGGAGGAGTAAACGGTGGAGGGGGGCACCACACACGGCTAAGAACAATTAATGAACCTTAGAGGTGCCCCCGCCCCCGTATATAAAGGAGGGAGAGGGGAGGAGGCCGGCCTAGGGGCGCGCCAAGTGGGGAGGAATCCCACTTGGACTCCTAGTCCTATTCGGCCCCCTTCCTTCTATCGGAGGGGGAAAGGGGGAAGGAGAGGGAGAGGAAGAAGGAAAGGGGGGCCGCGCCCCCTCCCCTAGTCCAATTCGGACTCCCCATGGGGGGGCGCCACACCCCTTGTGGGCTGCCTAGCCTCCCTCCTATGGCCCATATCTTCCCCCGGGGGGTTCCGGTAACCCCCCGGTACTCCGATACGTACACGAAACACTTCGGAACCATCCCGGTGTCCGAATACTATCGTCCAATATATCAATCTTTACCTCTCGACCATTTTGAGACTCCTCGTCATGTCCGTGATCTCATCCGGCACTCGGAACAATCTTCGGTCACCAAAACAGATAACTCATAATACAAATCGTCATCGAATGTTAAGCGTGCGGACCCTATGGGTTCGAGAACTATGTAGACATGACCGAGACACATCTCCGGTAAATAACCAATAGAGGAACCTAGATGCTCATATTGGTTCCCACATATTCTATGAAGATCTTTATCGGTCAAACCGTAATGACAACTTACGTCATTCCCTTTGTCATCGGTATGTTACTTGCCCGAGATTCGATCGTCGGTATCTTCATACCTAGTTCAATCTTGATACTGGAAGGTCTCTTTACTCGTTCCGTAATGCATCATCCCGCAACTAACTCATTAGTCACATTGCTTGCAAGGCTTATCATGATGTGCATTACCAAGAGGGCCCAGAGATACCTGTCCGATACTCGGAGTGACAAATCCTAATCTCGATCTATGCCAACCCAACAAACACCTTCGGAGATACCTATAGAGCATCTTTAAAATCACCTAGTTACGTTGTGACGTTTGATAGCACACAAGATATTCCTCCGGTATTGGGGAGTTGCATAATCTCATAGTCAAAGGATGTATAAGTAATAAAGAAATCGATAGCAATAAAACTTAACGATCATTATACCAAGCTAACGGATGGGTCTTGTCCATCACATCATTCTCATAATGATGTGATCTCGTTCATCAAATGACAACACATGTCTATGTTTAGGAAACTTAACCATCTTTGATTAACGAGCTAGTCTAGTAGAGGCATACAAGGGACACTATGTTTTGTCTATGTATTCACACATGTATCAAGTTTCCGGTTAATACAATTTTAACATGAATAATAAAAATTTATCATGATATAAGGAAATATAAATAACAACTTTATTATTGCCTCTAGGGCATATTTCCTTCAGATAGTGCAACATATTTGTGGCACTGCCGTTTAGGTCATATTGGTTAAAGCGCATGAAGAAACTCCATGCGGATGGATTTTTGGAAGCACTTGATTATGAATCATTTGAGGCTTGTGAACCATTCCTCATGGGCAAGATGACTAAAACTCCGTTCTCCGGAACAATGGAGCGAGCTACTGACTTATTGGAAATAATACATACCGATGTATGCGATCCAATGAGTGTTGAGGCTCGCGGCGGGTATCGTTATTTTCTGACCTTCACAGATGATTCGAGTAGATATGGGTATATCTACTTGATGAAACACAAGTCTGAAACATTTGAAAAGTTCAAAGAATTTCAGAGTGAATTGGAGAATCATCGTAACAAGAAAATAAAGTTTCTACGATCTGATCGCGGAGGCGGATATTTGAGTTACGAGTTTGGCCTTCATTTAAAATAATGTGGAATAGTTTCACAACTCACACCACCTAGAACACCACAGCGAAATGGTGTGTCCGAACGTCGTAACCGTACTTTATTAGATATGGTACGATCTATGACGTCTCTTACCGATTTACCACTATCGTTTTGGGGTTATGCATTAGAGACCGCTGCATTCACTTTAAATAGGGCACCGTCCAAATCCATTGAGACGACACCGTATGAACAATGCTTTGGCAAGAAACCTAAGCTGTCGTTTCTTAAAGTTTGGGGTTGCGATGCTTATGTGAAAAAGCTTCAGCCTGATAAGCTCGAACCAAACTCGGAGAAGTGTGCCTTCATAGGATACCCAAAAGAAACTGTCGGGTACACCTTATCACAGATCCGAAGGCAAGATCTGTTGGAAATATGCCCTAGAGGCAATAATAAAATGGTTATTATTATATTTCCTTGTTCATGATAATTGTCTATTGTTCATGCTATAATTGTGTTATCCGAAAATCGTAATACATGTGTGAATAGATAGACCACAACATGTCCCTAGTGAGCCTCTAGTTGACTAGCTCGTTGATCAACAGATAGTCATGGTTTCCTGACTATGGACATTGGATGTCATTGATAACGGGATCACATCATTAGGAGAATGATGTGATGGACAAGACCCAATCCTAAGCATAGCACAAGATCGTGTAGTTCGTTTGCTAGAGCTTTTCCAAATGTCAAGTATCATTTCCTTAGACCATGAGATTGTGCAACTCCCGGATACCATAGGAGTGCTTTGGGTGTGCCAAACGTCACAACGTAACTGGGTGGCTATAAAGGTGCACTACGGGTACTCCGAAAGTGTCTGTTGGGTTGGCACGAATCGAGACTGGGATTTGTCACTCCGTATGACGGAGAGGTATCTCTGGGCCCACTCGGTAATGCATCATCATAATGAGCTCAATGTGACCAAGTGTTTGGTCACGGGATCATGCATTACGGTATGAGTAAAGTGACTTGCCGATAACGAGATTGAACAAGGTATTGGGATACCGACGATCGAATCTCGGGCAAGTAACGTACCGATTGACAAAGGGAATTGTATACGGGATTGATTGAATCCTCGACATCGTGGTTCATCCGATGAGATCATCGTGGAACATGTGGGAGCCAACATGGGTATCCAGATCCCGCTGTTGGTTATTGACCGGAGAGTCGTCTCGGTCATGTCTACATGTCTCCCGAACCCATAGGGTCTACACACTTAAGGTTCGGTGATGCTAGGGTTGTAGAGATATTAGTATGCGGTAACCCGAAAGTTGTTCGGAGTCCCGGATGAGATCCCGGACGTCACGAGGAGTTCTGGAATGGCCCGGAGGTGAAGAATTGTATATAGGAAGTCCAGTTCCGGCCACCGGGAAAGTTTTGGGGGTCACCGGTATTGTACCGGGACCACCGGAAGGGTCCCGGGGGTCCACCGGGTGGGGCCATTTATCCCGGAGGGCCCCATGGGCTGAAGTGGGGAAGGGAACCAGCTCCTGGTGGGCTGGTGCGCCCCCCTTGAGCCTCCCCTGCGCCTAGGGTTGGAAACCCTAGGGGTGGGGGGCGCCCCACTTGACTTGGGGGGCAAGCCCCCCCCTTGGCCGCCGCCCCCCTTGGAGATGGGATCTCCTAGGGCCAGCGCCCCCTCAGGGGCCCTATATATAGAGGGGGGGGGGGAGGGAGGGCAGAAGCACCCCAAGCCCCTGGCGCCTCCCTCTCACTCCCGTGACACCTCTCCCTCTCGCTGAGCTTGGCGAAGCCCTGCCGAGATCCCCGCTACTTCCACCACCACGCCGTCGTGCTGCTGGATCTCCATCAACCTCTCCTTCCCCCTTGCTGGATCAAGAAGGAGGAGACGTCTTCCCCAACCGTACGTGTGTTGAACGCGGAGGTGCCGTCCGTTCGGCGCTCGGTCATCGGTGATTTGGATCACGACGAGTACGACTCCATCAACCCCGTTCACTTGAACGCTTCCGCTCGCGATCTACAAGGGTATGTAGATGCACTCTTTTCCCTCTCATTGCTAGAAGACTCCATAGATTTTTCTTGGTGATGCGTAGAATTTTTTTAATTTCTGCAACGATCCCCAACAGTGGCATCATGAGCTAGGTCTATGCGTAGTTTCTATGCACGAGTAGAACACAAACTTGTTGTGGGCGTAGATGTTGTCAATTTTCTTGCCACTACTAGTCTTATCTTGTTTCGGCGGCATCGTGGGATGAAGCGGCCCGGACCGACCTTACACGTATGCTTACGTGAGACAGGTTCCACCGACTGACATGCACTAGTTGCATAAGGTGGCTAGCGGGTGTCTGTCTCTCCCACTTTAGTCGAAACGGATTCGATGAAAAGGGTCCTTATGAAGGGTAAATAGAAATTGGCATATCACGTTGTGGTTTTGGCATAGGTAAGAAACGTTCTTACTAAGAAACCTATAGCAGCCACGTAAAAACTTGCAACAACAATTAGAGGACGTCTAACTTGTTTTTGCAGCATATGCCTTGTGATGTGATATGGCCAAAAGGATGTGATGAATGAAATATATGTGATGTATGAGATTGATCATGTTCTTGTAATAGGAATCACGACTTGCATGTCGATGAGTATGACAACCGGCAGGAGCCATAGGAGTTGTCTTTATTTTTGTATGACCTGCGTGTCATTGAACAACGCCATGTAAATTACTTTACTTTATTGCTAAACACGTTAGCCATAGAAGTAGAAGTAATCGTTGGCGTGACAACTTCATGAAGACACGATGATGGAGATCATGGTGTCATGCCGGTGACGAAGATGATCATGGCGCCCCGAAGATGGAGATCAAAAGGAGCAAAATGATATTGGCCATATCATGTCACTATTTGATTGCATGTGATGTTTATCATGTTTTACATCTTATTTGCTTAGAACGACGGTAGCTTAAATAAGATGATCCCTCGCAATAATTTCAAGAAAGTGTTCCCCCTAACTATGCACCGTTGCGAAGGTTCGTTGTTTTGAAGCACCACGTGATGATCGGGTGTGATAGATTCTAACGTTCGAATACAACGGGTGTAAGCCAGATTTACACACGCAATACACTTAGGTTGACTTGACGAGCCTAGCATGTACAGACATGGCCTCGGAACATGGAAGACCGAAAGGTCGAGCATGAGTCGTATAGAAGATACGATCAACATGAAGATGTTCACTGATGTTGACTAGTCCGTCTCACGTGATGATCGGACATGGCCTAGTTGACTCGGATCATGTTTCACTTAGATGACTAGAGGGATGTCTATCTGAGTGGGAGTTCATTGAATAATTTGATTAGATGAACTTAATTATCATGAACTTAGTGTGACACCCAAATTATTTTATTTGGATTTTTTTTCAAAAGATTTTATTTGACTTGAGGGAGGTGATTCAATTTTTTTTCTTCAAAGGAACTCTCCCTCTCAAATACTTTTTTTATGGCAAGAGTTTTATTTGGATTCACCCAAGATTTGTTTTTGGTCTTGGAGGTTCTTGCTTTTTATTTGGACTCAAGACAAAATGCTTTTCATTTGGGGAAAATGACTTTTGAAAATCTCTTTGAAAATGCACTATGGCTTTTGGAATAATCCTTTACCACTTTCAACAATTCTCCCTTGCCATGGCCTTAGTGCAAATCCACTCTCCTAACCCTCCCCTCATCTTTGGATCATGTTTTGCATCAAAGCCAGCAAGTTGGACCTCCCCCTATGATTATTTTTTCCATTTAAAACTTATCAAATAAATTTCTGCCTTCTACTCTAGCCCTTGGAGATTTACAAAGGAGCTACCATCTCTGCTTTGATTTTTGCCCCCAAACCAATTCCCCTTCCTAGTCTTTTGAACCCTCAACCAAGATCCATGAAGATCCACTGGTCTTCAGTTCAAATTTTTCAAACTACACTTGCTGCAAGTTTGGACCAGATTTGACAAATTTGGTGAAATTCATTCAAATCCTTCTCCAAAAATTCCAAGAAAAATCAGGCAGCCTCTGGGTGCATTGAGTGGTCACCTCACCAAGTCCCAGCCCCAGGAAATTTTTTCTCATTACCAAATCATTCTGTCGAACACCTGCAATGCATTGTCAAAATCAGGTTCAGTAAAGTTCAGAGAACATTTCAGTGCTACTGTCGTTTTCTTCAGAACTTGTTGTCGATCTCGATAGTGCCCCGATGTCGCCTTGCTCCCCATCCTCTCCCCCTTGTCCCCGCACCGCACGAGCGCCTGGAGCCTTGCGGACGTCGGCGTCGAGCAGGAAGAGGTGCGCCGCCCCGTGACCGACGGCAGCGGCGGCTTTGCGGCCGCCAGAGGGAGGCGCGGCGCAGACGGCGCCACCCAGCGCCGCCCAAGCCACCGGAGCTCGCCGCGTGGCCTTCCACTCCCCAGAACACGCTGCCACTCTCGTCGTGAACCGCAGGGCGCGGAGCGTGCTCTCTGCCGCCGTCGTGCCCGTGCGGCCACCCCACCGTGGACCGACGCCATTACGCCAAGACCAACTCAGTTTAGCAGTGGAACAGCACCAGTGGACCTCACTGATGCTGCCTGGCCACTCAAACCACCTGCTCATCCACGACATCACCGTAATTGCTCGCCGGAGATTCTCCGTTCACGGCCACCCCCTCGATCCGCCTATAAATAGAGGCCCCGAGCTTCAACTCAAACCCACACCATCCCTGCACTCCGCCTAGAGCACGCCTAGCCACTGGAAGAGCCCCGAGGAGGTCTCCTTCCTCGACTCCGGCCGCCGCGACCCGCCACGGGATCCAGCTCGATTCGCCCCCGTGCGTGCACCTCCGCCTCCCATGCCGTGCCAGTAGCTTCCCTATGCATCCACTCTTCTGACCCGCGCTTCAATTCGAGGTTCGCAGCTCACCACCGGAGTTCCCCACCATCACCCGAGCCACCGTCCGCCGGAGAAAGTGTCGCCGTCGACGTGGTGCTCTCCGACGGTCGAGTCCACCACCCACCGATGCGGAAGGACACGCTGAAGCTCTTGGTACCCTCCGATCCCCTAACTCGCCGTGGTTCGACGCCGGCGTCCACCGCAGTCTTCGGGCGCCGGCGAGCTTTTTAAACCTGACATGTGGACCCCCATGTCAGCCTCTGTTCTTTTCTCCCTCGAACCGTTTTCTGTTGGCGCCTTCGGGAAAAATACGCTTTCCCTCTTTAGCTAGCGCATTTCTTTCCGAAGCGTTTTCTGGTTTCTCAGTTTAAACCCTGGAACTTTTCTGTTTCATTACAGATGAGTCCCTGGACAGAAACCTTTATAACTTTTTAATAAAAAGGGGTTTTTGAGTGATTCTTTTTCTGACAGTCTTAAAATTTTGTCTAGTTTTTTATGGGATTTATTTGGAAATTTTTTGGAGAAGTTTCTGTGCACGCGTTGGTTTTCACGTTAGTACCCGTTTTCGTTATGCCGTAGGTTCCGGAAGAGGTGACGGAGCCGCGAACTTCGCCGAGCTAGACTCGGACTTCTCCGAACCAGGCAAGCATGTTTGAACCTTTGATATGATAGGTGTTTTACATGTTTGCGTGAAAGTTTGTGCGTGGCATATGAGTGTCGGTGAGTACCTCGTTGCTTGTGAGGCAACTACCCGCATGTCCCAAAGTTGCGATGATCTCTGATGAGAGATGGCCTAATCATGTGGTGACATGAAGGGCAGCAAGGTGGTACTGTTGTAGCATACCAGCCTTGCGTTATCCGACAAATTCCGATGTTAACGTGGACGGAATCACGTTATCGTTCTTTTCCCTTCCGTGCTACCACGTGTTTCTTTGCCAAGATGCGGTTTAGTAAGTTGGTAACCTCTTTCCGTGTACACACCAAACAGAGGGGCCGGGATGATGGTTCCTTGGCCCAGGATTAAAGCCAGTCATCCCGTCAGGGGGCATGGGTGTTTCCGGTTGGGACCGAGAGGGGGGGCACCCCCTTAGAGCGCGCGTATAGAAATTTTGATCCCATGCTACGCGAGGTTGTAGCCTCCCCGTCTCAAGGTTTTTCTTGAACGTTGCTGAGGGTGATCCTTGGCTTCGGAAGATTGAAAGGGTGTGTACTGGTTAGACGCGTTTCTTCCAAAACACCGTAAAACGGAACTAGTCCCTATGACTACTGAAATCCGTTGGCTGTGGTTAAGTACAAACTCTGCAGAGTCAAATCCTTCCAAGTCATCGTATCCATGATCAAGTAGAGTAATCAGTACATCTATATCTATCCTCGTGGAAATATATTCCCGGTGAACAAGCTTAAGTGGTAAACCCAATTTAATTGTTATTCCTGCGGATGGACTAACCTTATTTTTGTTTCGTAATGGTGATAATTCATGTTCTCAAGCTACTGTATTATTAAGCTACAATATAAGCCCTTTATGTGATGTCGCTCAGACGTCCGACTGTGGCATGCACTGCCTTCATTTTCTGTTGTAAGCCCTTTATGTGGTGTCGCCCCGACGCCCGACTGTGGCATTATTATTCTTGCAGTTTCCTCTCGAGGAGTCATTCAGACCCTCGTTTGGCACCAGTATTACTATTCCGCAGTTTCCTCTCGAGGAGTCATTCAGACCCTCGTTTGGCACCAGTATTACTATTCTGCAGTTTCCTCTCGAGGAGTCATTCAGACCCTGGTTTGGCACCAGTATTATTATTCTTGCAGTTTCCTCTCGAGGAGTCATTCAGACCCTCGTTTGGCACCAGTATTACTATTCTGCAGTTTCCTCTCGAGGAGTCATTCAGACCCTCGTTTGGCACCCAGTAATTATTATCTCTATGTCTGAAGGCACTGGTTAACTTGTTCATATGCTTAATGTTTACATTTGTTATATCTTATGTCCGAACTGTCTTGCGAGTACTTTCATAGTACTCACCTGGCTTGTTGATTTGGCCAGATGTTGACGAAGGCGATCTCTTGGATGAAGAGTTTGATAGCGCGTCCGACGCCTAGAGGAGTCCCAGTCAGTCCTGCGCGATCCCGGATATTGGTCACTTGTATTATATACGCTTCCGCCACCCGCAATAAGTCTCCTCGAGCCTCACTCCGACGCTCGAAGAGCTGTAGTCTTCAGGAGTCATATCACTTGCTTCGCGGTGATATTTCCACCACCGTTATTATCGTGAGTTAGTAGTTATGCCACCCTATCCGCCGCCTTGTTTTATCGGCGTGCATGTAATAAATTGTTGGGCAGTCCCCGCTCAACCTTGTATTATATTCAGTACTCCTGGTATTTTTCTTCTGTGACCAAGATATTGTCTACCAGTGAGAAGGAATTCTTCCTTACTGGTCCGTAAAAGGGATTGGTCTCTCAATAATTATTTTATTGAAAAACCGGTCGTGACACTTAGTCTAAAAATCTTTACAATATGTCTTGTAGATCAAATGGCCCACGCTAATGTTGCCCTCAACTTCAACGCGTTCCTAGAGAAAACCAAGCTGAAAGATGATGGCAGCAACTATACGGACTGGGTCCGGAACCTGAGGATCATCCTCATAGCTGCCAAGAAAGATTATGTCCTAGAAGCACCGCTAGGTGACGCACCCATCCCAGAGAACCAAGACGTTATGAATGCTTGGCAGCAGCGTGCTGATGATTACTCCCTCGTTCAGTGCGGCATGCTTTACAGCTTAGAACCGGGGCTCCAAAAGCGTTTTGAGCAACACGGAGCATATGTGATGTTTGAAGAGCTGAAAATGGTTTTCCAAGCTCATGCCCGGGTCGAGAGATATGAAGTCTCCGACAAGTTCTTCAGTTGTAAGATGGAGGAAAATAGTTCTGTCAGTGAGCACATACTCAAAATGTCTGGGTTACACAACCGCTTGTCTCAGCTGGGAGTTAATCTCCCGGATGACGCGGTCATTGACAGAATCCTTCAGTCGCTTCCACCGAGCTACAAGAGCTTTGTGATGAACTTCAATATGCAGGGGATGGAAAAGACCATTCCTGAGGTATATTCAATGCTGAAATCAGCGGAGGTGGAGATCAAAAAGGAACATCAAGTGTTGATGGTGAATAAAACCACTAAGTTCAAGAAAGGCAAGGGTAAGAAGAACTTCAAGAAGGACGGCAAGGGAGTTGCCGCGCCCGGTAAGCCAGTTGCCGGGAAGAAGCCAAAGAATGGACCCAAGCCTGAGACTGAGTGCTTTTATTGCAAGGGAAGTGGTCACTGGAAGCGGAACTGCCCCAAGTACTTAGCGGATAAGAAGGCCGGCAACACCAAAGGTATATGTGATATACATGTTATTGATGTGTACCTTACCAGCACTCGTAGTAGCTCCTGGGTATTTGATACCGGTGCGGTTGCTCATATTTGTAACTCAAAGCAGGAGCTGCGGAATAAACGGAGACTGGCAAAGGACGAGGTGACGATGCGCGTCGGGAATGGTTCCAAGGTCGATGTGATCGCCGTCGGCACGCTACCTCTACATTTACCTACGGGATTAGTTTTAAACCTCAATAATTGTTATTTAGTGCCAGCTTTGAGCATGAACATTGTATCTGGATCTCGTTTAATGCGAGATGGCTACTCATTTAAATCCAAGAATAATGGTTGTTCTATTTATATGAGAGATATGTTTTATGGTCATGCCCCGCTGGTCAATGGTTTATTCTTAATGAATCTCGAACGTGATGTTACACATATTCATAGTGTGAATACCAAAAGATGTAAAGTTGATAACGATAGTCCCACATACTTGTGGCACTGCCGCCTTGGTCACATTGGTGTCAAGCGCATGAAGAAGCTCCATGCTGATGGACTTTTAGAGTCTCTCAATTATGAATCATTTGACACATGCGAACCATGCCTCATGGGCAAAATGACCAAGACTCCGTTCTCCGGAACAATGGAGCGAGCAACCAACTTATTAGAAATCATACATACTGATGTGTGCGGTCCAATGAGTGTTGAGGCTCGCGGAGGCTATCGTTATGTTCTCACTCTCACTGATGACTTGAGTAGATATGGGTATGTCTACCTAATGAAACACAAGTCTGAGACCTTTGAAAAGTTCAAGGAATTTCAGAGTGAGGTTGAGAATCAACGTGACAGGAAAATAAAATTCTTACGATCAGATCGTGGGAGGGAATATTTGAGTCACGAATTTGGCACACACTTAAGGAAATGTGGAATAGTTTCACAACTCACGCCGCCTGGAACACCTTAGCGAAATGGTGTGTCCGAACGTCGTAATCGCACTCTATTGGATATGGTGCGATCTATGATGTCTCTTACCGATCTCCCGCTCTCATTTTGGGGCTATGCTTTAGAGACTGCCGCATTCACTTTAAATAGGGCTCCGTCGAAATCCGTTGAGACGACACCGTATGAATTATGGTTTGGGAAGAAACCTAAGCTGTCATTTCTAAAAGTTTGGGGATGCGATGCTTATGTCAAGAAACTTCAACCTGAAAAGCTCGAACCCAAGTCGGAAAAATGCATCTTCATAGGATACCCTAAGGAAACCATTGGGTATACCTTCTACCTCAGATCCGAAGGCAAGATCTTTGTTGCCAAGAACGGGTCCTTTCTGGAGAAAGAGTTTCTCACGAAAGAAGTGAGTGGGAGGAAAGTGGAACTTGATGAGGTGATAGTCACCCCTTCCGAACCGGAAAGTAGCACAGTGCGGGAAGATGTTCCTGTGGTGCCTGCACCGACTAGGGAGGAAGTTAATGATGATGATCATGAAGCTTCAGATCAAGTTACTGCTGAACTTCGTAGGTCCACAAGGACACGTTCCGCACCAGAGTGGTACGGCAACCCTGTCATGGAAATCATGTTGTTAGACAACAGTGAACCTTCGAACTGTGAAGAAGCGATGGCGGGCCCGGATTCCAACAAATGGCTTGAAGCCATGCAATCCGAGATAGGATCCATGCATGAAAACGAAGTATGGACTTTGACTGACTTGCCCGATGATCGGCGAGCCAAAGAAAATAAATGGATCTTTAAGAAGAAGACAGACGCAGATGGTAATGTGACCATCTATAAGGCTTGACTTGTCGCTAAGGGTTATCGACAAGTTCAAGGGGTTGACTACGATGAGACTTTCTCACCCGTAGCGAAGCTGAAGTCCGTCCGAATCATGTTAGCAATTGCCGCATTCTATGATTATGAGATATGGCAAATGGACGTCAAAACGACATTCCTTAACGGCTTTCTTAAGGAAGAATTGTATATGATGCGGTCGGAAGGTTTTGTCGATCCTAAGAATGCTAACAAGGTATGCAAGCTCCAACGCTCCATCTATGGGCTGGTGCAAGCATCTCGGAGTTGGAACATTCGATTTGATGAGATGATCAAAGTGTTTGGGTTTACACAGACTTATGGAGAAGCCTGTGTTTACAAGAAAGTGAGTGGGAGCTCTGTAGCATTTCTCATATTATATGTGGATGACATAGTGTTGATGGGAAATGATATAGAATTCTTGGGAAGCATAAAGGCCTACTTGAACAAGTGTTTTTCAATGAAGGACCTTGGAGAAGCTGCTTATATATTAGGCATCAAGATCTATAGAGATAGATCAAGACGCCTCATTGGTCTTTCACAAAGTACGTACCTTGACAAGATATTGAAGAAGTTCAATATGGATCAGTCCAAGAAGGGGTTCTTGCCTGTATTGCAAGGTGTGCAATTGAGCACGGCTCAATGCCCGACCACGGCAGAAGATAGAGAAAAGATGAGTGTCATCCCCTATGCCTCGGCCATAGGGTCTATTATGTATGCCATGCTGTGTACCAGACCTGATGTAAACCTTGCCGTAAGTTTGGTAGGAAGGTACCAAAGTAATCCCGGCATGGAACACTGGACAACGGTCAAGAATATCCTGAAGTACCTGAAGACGACTAAGGATATGTTTCTCGTTTATGGAGGTGACGAAGAGCTCATCGTAAAGGGTTACGTCGATGCTAGCTTCGACACAGATCTAGATGACTCTAAGTCACAAACCGGATACGTGTATATTTTGAATGGTGGGGCAGTAAGCTGGTGCAGTTGCAAGCAAAACGTTGTGGCGGGATCTACATGTGAAGCGGAATACATGGCGGCCTCAGAGGCAGCACAAGAAGCAATCTGGGTGAAGGAGTTCATTACCGACCTAGGAGTTATTCCCAATGCGTCGGGCCCGATGACTCTCTTCTGTGACAACTGGAGCTATTGCCCTTGCCAAGGAGCCCAGGTTTCACAGGAAGACCAGGCATATCAAGCGTCGCTTCAACTCCATTCGTGAAAGTGTTCAAAATGGAGACATAGATATTTGTAAAGTACATACGGACCTGAATGTAGCAGATCCGTTGACTAAACCTCTCCCTAGAGCAAAACATGATCAACACCAGAACTCTATGGGTGTTTGATTCATCACAATGTAACTAGATTATTGACTGTAGTGCAAGTGGGAGACTGTTGGAAATATGCCCTAGAGGCAATAATAAAATGGTTATTATTATATTTCCTTGTTCATGATAATTGTCTATTGTTCATGCTATAATTGTGTTATCTGGAAATCGTAATACATGTGTGAATACATAGACCACAACATGTCCCTAGTGAGCCTCTAGTTGACTAGCTCGTTGATCAACAGATAGTCATGGTTTCCTGACTATGGACATTGGATGTCATTGATAACGGGATCACATCATTAGGATGATGATGTGATGGACAAGACCCAATCCTAAGCATAGCACAAGATCGTGTAGTTCGTTTGCTAGAGCTTTTCCAAATGTCAAGTATCATTTCCTTAGACCATGAGATTGTGCAACTCCTGGATACCATAGGAGTGCTTTGGGTGTGCCAAACGTCACAACGTAACTGGGTGGCTATAAAGGTGCACTACGGGTATCTCCGAAAGTGTCTGTTGGGTTGGCACGAATCGAGACTGGGATTTGTCACTCCGTATGACGGAGAGGTATCTCTGGGCCCACTCGGTAATGCATCATCATAATGAGCTCAATGTGACCAAGTGTTTGGTCATGGGATCATGCATTACGGTACGAGTAAAGTGACTTGCCGGTAACGAGATTGAACAAGGTATTGGGATACCGACGATCGAATCTCGGGCAAGTAACGTACCGATTGACAAAGGGAATTGTATACGGGATTGATTGAATCCTCGACATCGTGGTTCATCCGATGAGATCATCGTGGAACATGTGGGAGCCAACATGGGTATCCAGATCCCGCTATTGGTTATTGACCGGAGAGTCGTCTCGGTCATGTCTGCATGTCTCCCGAACCCGTAGGGTCTACACACTTAAGGTTCGGTGACGCTAGGGTTGTAGAGACATTAGTATGCGGTAACCCGAAAGTTGTTCGGAGTCCCGGATGAGATCCCAGACGTCACGAGGAGTTCCTGAATGGTCCGGAGGTGAAGAATTGTATATAGGAAGTCCAGTTCCGGCCACCGGGAAAGTTTCGGGGGTCACCGGTATTGTACAGGGACCACCGGAAGGGTCCCGGGGGTCCATCGGGTGGGGCCACCTATCCCGGAGGGCCCCATGGGATGAAGTGGGGAAGGGAACCATCTCCTGGTGGGCTGGTGCGCCCCCCTTGGGCCTCCCCTGCGCCTAGGGTTGGAAACCCTAGGGGTGGGGGGGCGCCCCACTTGACTTGGGGGGTAAGTCCCCCCCTTGGCCGCCGCCCCCCTTGGAGATGGGATCTCCTAGGGCCGGCGCCCCCCAGGGGCCCTATATATAGAGGGGAGGAGGGAGGGCAGCAACACCCCAAGCCCCTGGCGCCTCCCTCTCCCTCCCGTGACACCTCTCCCTCTCGCTGAGCTTGGCGAAGCCCTGCGGAGATCCCCGCTACTTCCACCACCACGCCGTCGTGCTGCTGGATCTCCATCAACCTCTCCTCCCCCCTTGCTGGATCAAGAAGGAGGAGATGTCTTCCCCAACCGTACGTGTGTTGAACGCGGAGGTGCCGTCCGTTCGGCGCTCGGTCATCGGTGATTTGGATCACGACGAGTACGACTCCATCAACCCCGTTCACTTGAACGCTTCCGCTCGCGATCTTCAAGGGTATGTAGATGCACTCTTTTCCCTCCCGTTGCTAGAAGACTCCATAGATTGTTCTTGGTGATGCATAGAAATTTTTTAATTTCTGCAACGATCCCCAACAAGATCTTTGTTGCTAAGAATGGATCCTTTCGAGAGAAGGAGTTTCTCTCGAAAAAAGTGAGTGGGAGGAAAGTAGAACTTGATGAGGTAATTGTACCTTCTCTCGAATTGGAAAGTAGCTCATCACAGAAAATCGTACCCGTGATGCCTACACCAACTAGTGAGGAAGCTAATGATCATGAAACTTCAGATCAAGTTACTACGGAACCTCGTAGGTCAACCAGAGCACATTCTGCACCAGAGTGGTATGGTAATCCTGTTCTGGAAGTCATGTTACTAGACCATGATGAACCTGCGAACTATGAGGAAGCGATGATGAGCCCAGATTCCGCAAAATGGCTTGAGGCCATGAAATCTGAGATGGGATCCATGTATGAGAACAAAGTATGGACTTTGGTGGACTTGCCCGATGATCGGCAAGCCATAGAGAATAAATTGATCTTCAAGAAGAAGACTGACGCTGATGGTAATGTTACTGTCTACAAAGCTCGACTTGTTGCGAAAGGTTTTCAACAAGTTCAAGGAGTTGACTACGATGAGACCTTGTCACCTGTAGCGATGCTTAAGTCTGTCCAAATCATGTTAGCAATTGCCGCATTTTATGACTATGAAATCTGGCAAATGGACGTCAAAACTGCATTGGATGTCTTAAAGAAGAGTTGTATATGATGCAACCGGAAGGTTTTGTTGATCCTACAGGTGCTAACAAAGTGTGCAAGCTCCAGCGATCCATTTATGGACTGGTGCAAGCCTCTCGGAGTTGGAATATACGCTTTGATGAGGTGATCAAAGCATATGGTTTTATACAGACTTTTGGAGAAGCCTGTATTTACAAGAAAGTGAGTGGGAGCTCTGTAGCATTTCTAATATTATATGTGGATGACATATTGTTGATTAGAAATGATATCGAATTTCTAGATAACATAAAAGGATACTTGAATAAGAGTTTTTCAATGAAAGACCTCGGTGAAGCTGCTTATATATTGGGCATCAAGATCTATAGAGATAGATCAAGACGCTTAATTGGACTTCCACAAAGCACATACCTTGATAAAGTTTTGAAGAAGTTCAAAATGGATCAATCAAAGAAAGGGTTCTTGCCTGTCTTACAAGGTGTGAAGTTGAGTCAGACTCAATGCCCGACCATGCAGAAGATAGAGAGAAAATGAAAGTCATTCCCTATGCTTCAGCCATAGGTTCTATCATGTATGCAATGTTGTGTACGAGACCTGATGTGTGCCTTGCTATAAGTCTAGCAGGGAGGTACCAAAGTAATCCAGGAGTGGATCACTGGACAACGGTCAAGAACACACTGAAGTACCTGAAAAGGACTAAGGATATGTTTCTCGTTTATGGAGGTGACAAAGAGCTTGTCGTAAATGGTTACGTTGATGCTAGCTTTGACACTGATCCGGATGACTCTAAGTCACAAACCGGGAACGTATTTGTATTGAATGGTGGAACTGTCAGTTGGTGTACTTCCAAGCAAAGCGTCGTGGTGGGATCTACGTGTGAAGCGGAGTACATAGCTGCTTCGGAAGCAGCAAATGAAGGAGTCTGGATGAAGGAGTTCATATCCGATCTAGGTGTAATACCTAGTGCATTGGGTCCAATGAAAATCTTTTGTGACAATACTGGAGCAATTGCCATAGCAAAGGAATCCAGATTTCACAAGAGAACCAAACACATCAAGAGACGCTTCAACTCCATCTGTGATCAAGTCAAGGAGGGAGACATAGAGATTTGCAAAATACATACGGATCTGAATGTGGCAGACCCGTTGACTAAGCCTCTTCAACGAGCAAAACATGATCATCACCAAGACTCCATGGGTGTTAGAATCATTACAATGTAATCTAGATTATTGACTCTAGTGCAGGTGGGAGACTAAAGGAAATATGCCCTAGAGGCAATAATAAAGTTGTTATTTATATTTCCTTATATCATGATAAATGTTTATTATTCATGCTAGAATTGTATTAACTAGAAACTTGATACATGTGTGAATACATAGACAAAACACAATGTTCCTAGTATGCCTCTACTAGACTAGCTCGTTAATCAAAGATGGTTAAGTTTCCTAACCATAGACATGTGTTGTCTTTTGATGAACGAGATCACATCATTAGGAGAATGATGTGATGGACAAGACCCATCCTTTAGCTTAGCATAATGATCGTTAAGTTTTATTGCTATTGCTTTCTTCATGACTTATACATATTCCTTTGACTATGAGATTATGCAACTCCCGAATACCGGAGGAATACTTTGTGTGCTATCAAACGTCACAACGTAACTGGGTGATTATAAAGATGCTTTACAGGTATCTCCGAAGGTGTTTGTTGGGTTGGCATAGATCGAGGTTAGGATTTGTCACTCTGAGTATCGGAGAAATATCTCTGGCCCTCTCGGTAATGCACATCATGATAAGCCTTGCAAGCAATGTGACTAATGAGTTAGTTGCGGGATGATGCATTATGGAACGAGTAAAGAGACTTGCCGGTAACGAGATTGAACTAGGTAGGAAGATACCGACGATCGAATCTCGGGTAAGTAACATACCGATGACAAAGGGAATGACGTATGTTGTCATTATGGTTTGACCGATAAAGATCTTCGTAGAATATGTGGGAACCAATATGAGCATCCAGGTTCCGCTGTTGTTTATTGACCGGAGATGTGTCTCGGTCATGTCTACATAGTTCTCGAACCCGTAGGGTCTGCACGCTTAATGTTCGATGACGATTTGTATTATGAGTTATGTGTTTTGGTGACTGTCGTGGAATTGTCACGGCAGATGTCCTCAAGCTAGGACTTAGTCATGGAGCCATCGCCGCTAGGAAGCTTGAAGGGGTTAACGGGACAAGGAACACGAGGGTTTATACTGGTTCGCCCCCTTACGGTGAAGGTAAAAGCCTACGTCCAGTTGAGGTGGTATTGATTAGGGTTTCGATGACCAGGGAGCTTAACTGCTATGCCCGGCTCTCGATGAGATCTCTCTTGTCCCGAAACCGCTGCCGGGTCGTCCCTTTATATAGAGAGGTTGACGCCCAACAGCCCTCAGAGTCCCGGCCGGCTCATAAAAGTGTCCGGCTCGGACTCTTAACTATTCTTGCCTTATACTACAAGTCTCACCATACGGCAGTTTATCACTACGGGCTTTAAGCCATCTCCGGGTCTTAAGCCCATCTTTGGCCCACCGTCTTCAAGTTTGGCGCCGGGCTTCAAGTGATGACCCTTACGAGTAACCCGGCCTCTTCTGACGGGTGACTCTAAGGTTTATATCCTCAACATTAGGCCCCAGATTGATTTGAGCCGGCTCATGTCAATCTTCAACTCTTTCGACAGAAAATCTCCGGCTTACAATTGTGTGAAGGCCATAACCCGGCGTGACGTCATCCTCTGGACTCCGGGTAATCCGTCATGACGTCATCTTCCATTAAATCCATTTTTTACTGCACCAGATCCGCAACGGATCTTATCTTTACCGCCATCCCGAAAATCGAGGCGCCTCTCGGGCGAGATAACCGCGCCGTGGCCTCCTCGTTTCTCGGGCCCACTTATGAGTCTGGCCTTATAAGTAGCCCGACCCTCGGGTCTTCTCATTCTCCCCCTTCTGTCGTCTCCTTCCTCTCGCTGCTCCCGTGCTGCTCGAGCTCCGCCGCCGTCGCCGCCGCAATAGAACTCCGCATCCTCGTCGTCCTTGGCCGCTGCATCACCCTGAACCGTGCAGAGAACCGCGGCGAACCCCTGCATCCGTAAGTTCCTTCCTTCTCGTAGGATAGATCTACGTTAAGCTCCTGCTGTTCTTCCCGTGTTCTTCGCCGTCGTCCGGGAGTTCTTGGTAGTTTTCATCTTTACTGCCTCTCCTTGATCTTAAGATAGTATAGAACTAACACGACGGCTGTTTAGCACCCATTTCAAATGCAAATAGATCCCCTTTTTACTGCATAGATGCTTCGTTCGAACCCGCAGACTTCTTCTGCGTCCGTTTTTAGGTCTAGGAATTTTCCTTTTCAACCGACCGTTTTGATCCAAATTATTTACTGCGATGTGTGAAACCTGTTTTCACCACACTTAGTAAAAAACTACACCTGTCGAGTCGTGGCGGTTTACGCTTCCGGCTTAAAGATGCCACGTACTGTAAAAATTTCCGGCTCATCTGCAGCAAGGCTGTAGATAATTGAATGGCTCTCAATACCTCGGGCGGCTTAAATAACCCGACGCACCTAGATATATGTGATTAGTCCCCTCCATAAGCCGCCACTTTAACATTGAACTGTAAATTTCCTCCGGCTTATAATTAAACCGGGCATGTTTCCTTTTATCATAGGCTTCCGACTTTCACCATGCCTCCCAAAGCTCCTAAAGCATCCATCACTTGCAATTGGATGAGGTCCAATGTCACCGACGAGACCTTAGCGGATTTTGTAAAGTCGGGTTACCTGCCTAAGAAGGACGTCATGTCCTACCGTGCCCCTGACCCGTCAGAGGAGAGACCACAGCCAAAGGACGGGGAGGTAGTGATTTTTGCGGATCACATGAGCCGGGGCTTCGCACCGCCCGGCTCAAAGTTCTTTAGAGACGTGCTGAATTTCTTTGACCTGCGGCCACAAGACATAGGACCCAATTCTATGTCCAATATATGCAACTTCCAAGTGTTCTGCGAAGTCTATCTTGGAGAGGAGCCCAGCCTGCTGCTCTTCAGAGAGTTCTTCTACCTGAACCGTCAGAACGAGTGCGCCAACGGGCCAAGCTTGGAACTTGGCGGCATCTCCATTCAGCGACGGAGAGACTGCCTTTTCCCTTACGCCGAGCCGCCGAGTCACCCAAAGGACTGGAACCAGACGTGGTTCTATTGCCAAGACACGTCGCCGGCTGACGAGAGCCCGCTGCCCGGCTTTCGCCCTTCACGTCTGGAACCAACTCACCCTCTGTCTGACAAGTTAACTCAGGCGGAGCGGCAACCTCTGCTCCCCACCATTAACAAGATCAAGGCTCTCCTGGGCAATGGTCTCAATGGAATTGACCTGGTCCGAGTCTGGATCTCCTGGCGGGTGATCCCATTGAGCCGCCGCCCCGGCTTAATGTGCGAGTACACGGGCTGAAAGGATGACCCCCTGAGACACAGCCGCAACGATCTTCCTGAAGACGTTGCTGAGGATATGACCAAGGCTCTCTTGAACGAGAGCTTGGCAGACTGCGGGAGGACCGGTTAAGCCCCTTCTGCAAGACCAACCCGGCCCCAGCGGTAAGCCGCTAATCTGAACATCTTATTTTCTTCTGTATATAGCTTTCATCTGAACCTTAGGAACTCGTCATTGTATTTTTCAGGCGGATGACAAATTCTGGAAGGTCAAATATGACCACGAGGCGGCCAAGAAAGCCAGGAAGGCGAAGAAAGCCGCCAAGAGAGCCGCTCCCCGCAAGAAGGGAAGTAGGCCTACTGCTTCAGAGCTGCTGCAACTAAGCGACAACTCCGAGTCAGAGGTAACCCCTGAACCTGTAAGCCCTTGTTGTATTCGTTGTTTATTTTTGTCCACCTTATCAATACTGTTCATCAACAGGATGACACCGGAGCAAGTAACCCGGTGGTTGAAGAGGTAATGTCACTTTCCTCTGACTCGGAGCCCTTGCCAAGGCTGAAAGTCCGAAGGGTAACCCGGAAAGTAAGATTTTCACATCCTTTAGCTTATCAAGATCCTCAATTTCTTTTGAAGCGACAGACTCATGAGAGCCGGCGGCACACCCGGACCAACAAGGACGCTGACCTCTCTTCCGGCTTACCCGACGCATCGAGGAAACGCCGAACCGAGGTTATCTCCAACTTGTACCCTTTTCATCCTTTGGCGGGTGTTATACGTCAACCGCTCAATTCTTCTGATTCAAACTATCAGGAAACCTCACCCTCCTCTGGTGACTCAATGCAATCAAGCCTGCCGGCCTTCAAGACCGTACCCGGGTAACAATGATCATCTCTTTGTTATGCTTATCTTTGCTCATACCTTTGTACTAACCTTTTTTGTCCTTTCAGTGCCCAGGCAAAGCTCAGCAAGCGGGCGAAGAAGAACAAGCCGGTCGAAGAACCGGACTTGCCTGAACCGGAGGTTGCCGCTCAAGAACCGCCAGTTGCCTCTGCCCCTTCAGCTCAAGAACCTCAAGAAACTTCTGCTAACCCGGAGACCTCCAGCTTGGCTCACCCGGTCAATGACCCGGACGTGGTAATCACCCGGATGGAGTTAGTTGAGCCGGGGAGACCTACCGCGCTGGCCAAGTGCTCCGCCAAGGAGGAGTTGCTAGGGCGCCGCCGGACTAATCTGGACCTCACCGACTACGCCAATCTGAACATCGGAGAGATCGTCTCCGGCTATGTCAGTCAGGTGCACAAGAGCCGGGACTTAGAAATCGACATGGTGAATCAGATTCAGCAAAAGTCTGAGGTACCACTCTTCTTGCTTACTGCATAATTATCTTTACCATACTAGCCCCCAAGTCGACGACTTATGATTGAAATATGCTGTAGACTTAAGTTCCGGCTTACTTCCATGAACCGGTAATGTGTAGATAGGAACGTTCGATATGCATTAGCCCCCAAGTGCCAAGTGTCTTTGCTTGGAAAGTGCTTGGGACTTTAAAATTGCATAATAACTGTTCATCCTATAACCCGGAAATTATGCAGGCTGCTTGCAAGAAGTTTGAAGCTGATATCTCCGATCTGAAGACCCGCCTGAGGACGCAAGAAACTGAGACCCGGAAGGCCAATGCCAAATTTGTGTCCAGTATTGCTGCGCAAGAAAAGCTGAAGACGGACATTGACGCTGAATGGAAAGCTTGGGCCAAAGAAAAGGCTACTCTGGTGAACCGGGCCGAACAGGCGGAGAAGGCTCTGACAGAGAAGGCCGCCGAACTCTCCGGCTTAAAGCGCCAAGTGTCCCAGATGGTTGCCGCAATCTTCGGTAAGTCATTTCACCGGCTTTCATCAAGTTTATAATCTTTATATCTCATAACTCATCCTTGTCGGCGGCTTATCTTATTCTGTTAAACAGGTCCCAGAAGCGCCAACCTCAACCAAAGTGTGGTAACTAAGTTGAAGGCCGTGTACACCCTGGTGGAGCAACTCTACACCGGGTCACAGCGTGCTTTGGCTGTGGTGGCCCTATCCAATGAGGTGCCGACTCACCTGGCGGAAGTTCTTCGCCGGCTCGCCGTTCTTCCTCAACGTGTCCAAGAGCTGCGACGGGCCTCTGCAAGAGCAGGAGCCATAGCTGCTCTGAGCCGGGCCAAGGCGTTCCTTCCAGAACTAGACCCGGCGGACATCGCTCTGGGCTACCCCAGTTTGAAGGAAGACGGCACCCCCTTCGACCAAAGGGACTTTGCAGCCTGCGTGAAGATCGTACGCCCGGTGGCCACTCTGATTGGCAATGATACGGATCTGTCTAAGTACCAGCCGGGTTACGATTCAGAGAATCAGAGGATCCCCACACCGTGCTATGAAGCCATCAGCTTAGTCCCGCCGACTCGGAAGCACACCTTTGCCCCGGAGATTGACCCGGCCGGGTTAATTGATGAGGAAGCTCAATTTGAAGCTCTGAGCGGCATTGACTGGAAGTCGTCAACCTTCCAGGTCTTGGGAACAGCCGGAGGAGCGGAGAGGGATGAGCCGGAAACTTCAACCCAGCAAACGTCTTAACTCTGTAGGCGGTTTTATTTGAAACAATGCTTCACCTTTTTGGACTCGATGAGTCTTGTAATAGAATAGGATCAACACTTTAACTGTACCATGCCATCGTGCACGTGTTGAATGCTGAATTCTATGAAAGTTGCTTCCTCATATTTCTCCGGGTCATAGTTGATCATTCATGTTCCTTAAGCTTAAATAGTTGTCTGTAACAGCCTGCAAGCACACTTCCGGCTTAGATAACCCGGGCAATAAGGTTGGTACCTCAATTCCGGTTTACCAGTCTTAATAACACCGATTGTGTTCGACTAGCACTGTAAATCAAAGTTAAGCCGGCAAAGTGAGACCCGCCGTGCACACTTGAAATAATCGGAAGAGCTCGCTATAAATCAGAAGAACTTAGGGGCTTCCGGTTCGAATACGACCAGAGACCTGTCCCAAAGGGGTTATGCTAGGATTCGAATGCGATCATATAGCCCCCAGTGGGTGTGGCGATGCCAATCAAGAGGGTATCGACAGCTATGTTCTCTTTGGTTCGAATATGACCCATGTTTGAACAGGAAGCCCCCAAATGACTTTAAAAATTGTTTAACGACGCTGATTCGAATACGATCCACGTCGGTTCCCAAAGAGGTTAAACTATGATTCAAATATGATCAAAGAAAACTCCCCAATGAGCTCGGCACTTTGCCAATCAAATGGGTATCGACAGCTATGTTCTCTTCGGTTCGAATACGACCTATGTTTGAACAGGAAGCCCCCAAGTGACCTTATTGCCTACGGCTAGATTCGAATACGATCATAAGCCGGATCCTCCTTCAAGTTATCATGTGATCTTGCAATGAAAACAACACGTGCACATTTGGAGGAGGGAGAAGGACAGAGGTCCTGCTTTATTGCTTATCATAATATATACATGGCTTAGAGAAATATGTACATTATGAGAGCCGGTGGCTCAAGTGTAGTAAGGCCGAAGCTGAGCTATATTCCACGGCCGACGGGTCTCTTCCTCCGACTTATGTGAATCTTTGTGCTCCCGAATGTCAATGAGGTAATATGACCCGTTGTGCAAATTCTTGCTGACCACAAAGGGCCCTTCCCAAGGCGGGGATAGCTTGTGCGCATCTATTTGATCTTGGATGAGCCGGAGCACCAGATCGCCTTCCTGGAAGACCCGGGATTTAACCCGGCGACTATGATAACGGCGCAGGTCTTGTTGGTAAATCGCTGAGCGAGCTGCTGCCACATCACGCTGTTCGTCCAACAAGTCAAGAGCATCTTGGCGCGCCTGTTCATTATCCGCCTCAACATAAGCCGCCACTCGAGGCGAGTCATGACGGATGTCACTGGGGAGGACTGCTTCTGCCCCATAAACCATGAAGAAAGGCGTGAAACCTGTAGACCTGTTAGGAGTAGTGTTGATGCTCCATAACACGGAGGGCAACTCCTCCACCCAACAACCCGGCGTCCGTTGCAAAGGGACCAAAAGCCGGGGCTTGATACCCTTCAAGATCTCCTGATTAGCCCTCTCAGCTTGACCATTGGATTGAGGATGAGCCACTGATGAAACATCAAGTCGGATATGCTCTCGTTGACAAAACTCCTCCATGGCGCCTTTGGATAGATTGGTACCATTGTCAGTTATAATGCTGTGCGGAAAGCCAAAGCGAAAAATCACCTTTTTCATAAATTGAACCGCCGTGGCTGCATCACACTTGCTAACTGGTTCGGCTTCAACCCACTTTGTAAATTTGTCAACTGCCACCAAGAGGTGGGTCTTCTTATCCTTGGACCTTTTAAAAGGCCCAACCATATCAAGCCCCCAGACCGCAAAGGGCCAAGTAATTGGGATCATCCTCAGCTCCTGAGCCGGCACATGAGCCCGTCGCGAGAACCTTTGGCAACCATCACATTTACTGACCAAGTCCTCCGCATCAGCATGAGCCGTCAGCCAATAAAAACCATGACGAAAAGCCTTGGCCACAAGAGACTTTGAGCCGGCGTGATGGCCACAATCCCCTTCATGAATTTCACGCAAGATGTCTTGACCTTCCTCAGGGGAGACACATCGCTGGAACGCTCCCGTAACACTGCGGCGATGCAACTCACCATTGATAACAACCATTGACTTAGACCGCCGGGTTATTTGTCTGGCCAAAGTTTCGTCCTCAGGCAAATCTCCCCGGGTCATGTAAGCCAGATAGGGCACTGTCCAGTCCGGGATGATGTGGAGAGCCGCCACCAGCCGTGCCTCCGGGTCAGGGACAGCCAAGTCTTCCTCTGTGGGCAACTTAACAGAAGGGTTATGCAGGACGTCCAGGAAAGTATTAGGCGGAACCGGTTTTCGCTGAGAGCCCAGCCGGCTTAAAGCATCAGCTGCCTCGTTCTTCCTGCGATCGATGTGCTCTACTTGGTAACCCTGAAAGTGCCCAGCAATGGCATCAACTTCGCGGCGATAAGCCGCCATGAGAGGGTCTTTGGAGTCCCACCTTCCTGATACTTGTTGAGCCACCAAGTCTGAGTCGCCGAAGCACCTTACCCGGCTCAAGCTCATCTCCTTAGCCATCCGAAGACCGTGGAGCAAGGCCTCGTACTCAGCCGCATTGTTAGTGCAAGGAAACATCAACTGTAGCACATAATGGAACTTGTCACCCTTAGGGGAAGCCAACACGACTCCAGCCCCCGAGCCCTCCAATTGCCTGGACCCATCGAAGTGAATAGTCCAGTATGTGTTATCCGGCTTTTGCTCGGGAACTTGTGATTCTGTCCAATCATTGATGAAATCCACCAAGGCCTGAGATTTAACAGCAATGCGTGGCACGTATTTCAGACCATGAGGTCCGAGCTCTATAGCCCACTTAGCCACTCTCCCTGTGGCCTCTCTGTTTTGAATGATATCACCAAGAGGGGCAGAACTGACCACAGTGATGGGATGACCCTGGAAATAATGTTTAAGCTTCCGGCTCGCCATGAACACACCATAAACAAGCTTCTGCCAATGTGGATACCGCTGTTTGGACTCGATGAGCACTTCGCTGACATAGTAAACCGGCCGCTGAACCGGATGCTCCTTACCCTCCTCCTTGCGCTCCACCACCACAGCCACACTGACGGCTCGTGTGTTAGCCGCCACATACAGTAATAAAGGCTCCTTATCAACCGGAGCAGCAAGGACTGGGGGCTCTGCCAGCTGCCTCTTCAAATCCTCAAAAGCAGTATTAGCTGCATCATTCCAGACAAAGTCATCAGTTTTCTTCATCAACTGATATAATGGCATGGCCTTCTCACCCAAACGGCTTATAAACCGGCTTAAAGCAGCGATGCGACCCGCCAAGCGCTGGACGTCATTTATACACGCCGGCTTAGCCAGGGAGGTGATGGCCTTGATCTTCTCCGGGTTAGCTTCAATGCCTCTGTTAGAAACCAAGAAACCCAAGAGTTTGCCTGCAGGAACACCAAAAACACACTTGGCCGGGTTAAGCATCATCTTGTAGACCCGGAGATTATCAAAGGTTTCCTTCAGATCATCTATCAAGGTTTCCTCCTTCCTGGATTTAACCACAATATCGTCCACATAAGCATGAACATTGCGCCCAATCTGGTTATGAAGACAGTTCTGCACGCAACGCTGATAAGTCGCCTGTGCACTCTTGAGTCCAAAGGGCATGGACACATAGCAGAAGGCTCCAAAGGGAGTGATGAACGCCGTCTTCTCCTGGTCCTTAACTGCCATTTTAATCTGATGATATCCAGAATAAGCATCCAAGAAACTTAAGCGCTCACAACCCGCCGTAGCATCAATGATTTGATCAATACGGGGAAGGGCAAAAGGATCAGCCGGACACGCCTTGTTCAAGTCCGTGTAGTCCACACACATCCGCCAGGTGCCGTTCTTCTTGAGTACGAGCACCGGGTTAGCTAACCACTCTGGGTGAAAGACTTCAACAATAAACCCGGCCGCCAAGAGCCGGGCCACCTCTTCACCAATAGCTTTCCGCCTCTCTTCATTAAACCGCCGAAGGAACTGCCTGACCGGCTTAAATTTCGGATCAACATTGAGAGTGTGCTCAGCGAGTTCTCTAGGTACACCTGGCATGTCAGAAGGCTTCCATGCAAAAATGTCCCTATTCTCACGGATGAACTCGATGAGCGCGCTTTCCTATTTTGGATCCAGATTGGCACTGATGCTAAACTGCTGAGATGAATCTCCTGGAACGAAATCAACAAGTTTAGTCTCATCAGCCGACTTAAATTTCATTGCCGGCTCATGCTCCATAGTTGGATTTTTCAGAGAGGTCATATCTGTTGGGTCAACGTTGTCTTTGTAAAACTTCAACTCCTCTGTTGCGCAGACAGATTCTGCATAAGCTGCATCGCCTTCCTCACACTCCAGGGCCACCTTCCGGCTGCCGTGAACCGTAATGGTCCCATTGAGACCCGACATCTTGAGCTGCAGATACACGTAACATGGCCGTGCCATGAACTTGGCGTAAGCCGGCCGCCTAAATATGGCATGGTACGGACTTCTTATCTTGACCACCTCAAAGGTCAATTTTTCCACCCTGTAGTTGTGCTCATCTCCAAAGGCCACTTCCAACTCGATCTTGCCGACTGGATAAGCCGACTTACCAGGTACCACACCATGGAAAATAGTGTTTGACTGGCTGAGGTTCTTATCAATCAACCCCATACGACGGAAAGTCTCATAATAGAGGATGTTGATGCTGCTGCCTCCATCCATGAGCACCTTAGTGAACTTATATCCTCCCACCTGAGGAGCCACTACCAAGGCCAAGTGACCCGGATTATCCACCCGGGGAGGGTGATCCTCCCTACTCCACACTATAGGCTGCTCAGACCACCGTAAATAGCGTGGAACCGCCGGCTCAACAGCATTCACAGCCCTCTTATGAAGCTTCTGATCTCGCTTACACAGACTGGTGGTAAATACATGATACTGTCCACCACTAAGCTGCTTTGGATTGGTCTGATAACCCCCTGCTGCTGTTGATGACCCTGGCCAGACTGTTGATTAAAGCCCCCTTGACCATTCTGAGGATTGGAATTTGAGCCGCCGCCCGGGCCATGAAAGCCGCCGGCGCCTGAGCCACCGCCCGGGCCATTGTTGCCGTTAAAAGCGTTGGAATTCTTAAAGGCCTTCATGATTGCACAATCCTTCCACAGATGGGTAGCTGGCTTTTCTCTAGAGCCATGCCTCGGACAGGGCTCATTCAACAGCTGTTCCAGCGTCGGGCCTGACCCGCCGGCTCGGGGAGGGGGCCTCCCCTTGCATCGGTTATTACCTTGTGAACTGGCGTTGGCTACGAACTCTAGGCTGCCATCGGCCTTGCGCTTGCCACCTCCTTGGTTCCCCGGGTTATGCTGAGGACCCTTGCCATTGCTGTTCTTCTTTCCCTTCCCTGTCCTTTCATCATCTGAAGCGGGGTCCTTGGTACCATCAGAATCGGCGTACTTGACGAGAGCCGCCATCAGTGTACCCATATCATTGCAGTCGCGCTTAAGCCGCCCGAGTTTCATCTTCAGGAGCACGAAACGACAATTCTGTTCCAACATTAAGACTGCAGAGCCGGCATCCATCTTATCAGAGGAATGTATTATCTCCTTAACCCGGCGAACCCAATGTGTCGTAGACTCACCCTCCTGCTGCTTACAGTTAGTCAAATCCACAATTGACATAGACTGCCTACAGGTATCCTTGAAGTTTTGGATGAACCGGGCCTTCAGCTCAGCCCAAGACCCGATGGAATTCGGTGGTAGCCCTTTCAACCAAGTGCGGGCAGTCCCATCTAACATCATGGTGAAGTACTTGGCCATTGCCGCTTCACTGACCTCCAGCAGTTCCATGGCCATCTCGTAACTCTCGATCCAGGCTGCGGGTTGTAAGTCAGCCGTGTAATTAGGCACCTTCCTAGGGCCTTTGAAGTCCTTGGGTAGACGTTCATTGCGGAGAGCTGGCACTAAACAAGGGACACCTCCAGTCCTGGTAGGGATACCCACGTCGACGGAAGTCGTCGGATAAGCCGGGGGAGTCTGGTAAGCCGTCAACTGAGGCACCTGCTCCGCCTCTTGCCGCGCTCTGTCTTGGTCTGCTGCGTGAAAGGCTCCGTTATGAGCCGGGCCATGGCCAGGGGGCGGGTCATGGCGTCGGACATTACTTGAGCCGGTCGCTGAGACCATGTGTCTGCTGTAACTCGGGCTCCGGCCTGGACGAGGGGTCGAGTGGATCCTGTCCCGGCTGTAAGAGTACGCCTCTTGCTGCGCCAGTGCTGTCTGAAGGAGTTCCCTGACCCGGCGGGTTTCAATAGCCGTCGGAGAGTCGCCGTCAATTGGGAGGGCCGCCAGCCGTGCTGCTGCGGCAACCATGTTCTCCAGCGGGTTAGCATAATGACCCGGTGGTATTGGCACATACTGAGGCGGGGCAGGGTTCACCCGGGGAGGCCCCATCACTTGTGGCTGAACAGGGGTCCCAGACCCGGGCACTATGATCCCTGTGGGTTACTAGACCCTGCACCTGGCGTGTTGAAGAGGTTTCGAGGATCGTAAACCGGAGGGAGTCGAGATTGGGCCTTTTGATGCCTCCTTCTCATGACCTCATTGGACGCGTTCTGATCCATCGTGAGCCGGAAGGACTGCGCCTGAATCAACTGAGTTTGGGCGTCGAGAGCCGCCCTCTCCGCAGCCATCCTGATCCCTTCCGCTGCCAGATCCTCCTTGGCTTTCACTAGATCTAACTTTAACTGCGCCACCTCCGCGTCATGCTGAGCTTGATCCGCCGGGTCAACCGCGGCGGTCAACAGGGCCGTCATCTTGTCCGTGAGATCCATCAGCACCTGAGCCGGCGAGGGCACCGGGTTTCCCGCTCCAGCAGCAGGGTTCTGAACGGGCTGCGCACCGGCCATGAAGATTCCAACCCGGCTCGGCGGCTCAAACGGGTCCGGAATACTGTCACCATCGGAACAACCCATGAGCCTGCCATCTTGAAGTTGATACAACGAGTTTGACTCATCTGTAGGACGACTCGCCGTCAGAGCCGGCGGCCGTCTCATCACCAGATCCAGATCTGTCAGAGTGCCCTCCATGGACACATCCCACAAAAGCATGCTTCAAGGCAGGCAGGGCCCGGGCGGGTCGTGCGCGCTGAGCCGTCTCGATGAGATCGGCGCAGAGATCCGGCTCAGGGCCCGGCTCACCAATCTTGCCAATGAAAACATGAATTCCGCCGAAGGGGACCCGGTACCCGTACTCAATTGAGCCGGCGTCGGGGCCCCAGTTTGCATCGTCGATGTAGAGCTTGCCGCGACGACTCTTGGTCATCCGGCCCACAGCGTATCCCTTGAGCCCTTCGAAGCTGCCCTTCAAGAACTCAAATCCACCGTGCGCTGGCCCCACGGTGGGCGCCAACTGTCGTGGAATTGTCACGGTAGATGTCCTCAAGCTAGGACTTAGTCGTGGAGCCATCGCCGCTAGGAAGCTTGAAGGGGTTAACAGGAGAAGGAACACGAGGGTTTATACTGGTTCGGCCCCTTACGGTGAAGGTAAAAGCCTACATCCAGTTGAGGTGGTATTGTTAGGGTTTCGATGACCAGGGAGCTTAACTGCTATGCCCGGCTCTCGATGAGATCTCTCTTGTCCCGAAACCGCTGCCGGGTCATCCCTTTATATAGAGAGGTTGACGCCCAGCAGCCCTCAGAGTCCCGGCCGGCTCATAAAAGTGTCCGGCTCGGACTCTTAACTATTCTTGCCTTATACTACAAGTCTCACCATACGGCAGTTTATCACTACGGGCTTTAAGCCATCTCCGGGTCTTAAGCCCATCTTTGGCCCACCGTCTTCAAGTTTGGCGCCGGGCTTCAAGTGATGACCCTTACGAGTAACCCGGCCTCTTCTGGCGGGTGACTCTAAGGTTTATATCCTCAACAGTGACCGAAGATTGTTCTGTGTCTCGGATGAGATCACGGACATGACGAGGAGTCTCGAAATGGTCGAGAGGTAAAGATTGATATATTGGACGATAGTATTCGGACACCGGAATGGTTCCGAAGTGTTTCGGGTACGTATCGGAGTACCGGGGGGTTACCGGAACCCCCCCGGGGAAGATATGGGCCATATGGGCCATAGGAGGGAGGCTAGGAAGCCCACAAGGGGGTGCCCCCCATGGGGAGTCCGAGTTGGACTAGGGGAGGGGGCGCAGCCCGAGGGAGTCCTGGATTGGGGGGTCCCCGGGCGTCCGGGCTATGTGGTATGGGCCGGACTAATGGGCTGTGAAGATACAAGAATGAAGGCCTTCCCCCGTGTCCGGATGGGACTCTCCTTTGCGTGGGTGGCAAGCTTGGCATTCGGAAGATTCCTTTCTCTGTAAACCGAATCTGTACAACCCTAGGCCCCTCCGGTGTCTATATAAACCGGAGGGTTTAGTCCGTAGAGGCAATCACAATCATACATGCTAGACATCTAGGGTTTAGCCATTACGATCTCGAGGTAGATCAACTCTTGTAACCCCTATACTCATCAAAGTCAATCAAGCAGGAAGTAGGGTATTACCTCCATTAAGAGGGCCCGAACCTGGGTAAACATCGTGTCCCCCGCCTCCTGTTACCTTCTGTAATGCCCCGGATCCGATGCGCCAGGTGTCTGCCAGTTATTTGCCGTACTTTCCATGTCGTGTGTTTGCATGTTGCATTTTGCCATGTCATCATCTGCATTGCATCATCATGTTTTTCAAAACTTGCATCCGAGCATTTTCTCCGTTGTCCGTTTTGCAATCCGGCACTCCCACCTCCTCTGGCGCATCCCTCTTGTTTCTTTTCGTGAGCGGGTGTTGAACGTTTTCGGAATGGACCGAGTCTTGCCAAGTGGCCTTGGTATACCACCGGTAGACCACCGGTCAAGTTTCGTTCCATTTGGAGGTCGTTTGGTACTCCAACGGTTAACCGGGTAACCGCAAAGTCCGTTTGTGTGTTGCAGCAAACCCCCCCTCAAAACAGCCCAAAACCCCTCTAAGTCTTTGCCATGCTCTCGGTCATTCGATCACGATCGCGTGGGCGAAAACCGCACCCCGTTTGGACTCTCCTAGCTCCCTCTGCCTATATATTTGTACCTCCCTCCGAAATTTCGCGGATGAAACCCTAGCCTCCTTCCACCTCGCGCCACCGGACAAAACCTCCCCGCCCGGACATGTCCGCCGTCAACTGCGCCGCCGCGCCCGGCGAATCCGCCGCCGCCACATCACCCCGCGCCTCCTCTCTCTCCTCCCCGCCGCCGTGGCCCGCGGAGCCCATCCGGGGCCCGCGTGGGCCCGAGCCGCCGCCGCCCCGAGGCGCTCGCCTTCGCCCGCGCCTGAGGCGACCCGCGCCACCTCGCCGCTGCCACCGCCCGCCGGCGCCGCCCCAGTGCGCCTCGCCGCCGCCGCATCTCGCCTCGCCTCCATGGCTGCCGTCGCCTTGCTCGTCCGCGCCCGCGCGCGCGCCGCCGTCCGCCGCCCGCCGCCGCCAACCGCCGCCGCCGGTGTCCCCCTCCTCTCCCCGCCGGCGCCTCCTCTCCCCGAGCTCCGGCCCGAGCCCGAGCCCTCGGCCCGATCTGGATCTGGTCAACGCCGAAGGTTGACCCCGAGACCCCCCTCAAATTTCGCCAAGTCTTGAAACTTTTACATTCTGGTGAACTTTTCATCATGCTATAACTCCATGCATACTGCTCCGATTCATGCATGTTATATATGAAAATGTTCGTCTCGAGGTGCTCTTCATTTTGATCCATTGTGCCATGTTCGTTTGAGTCCATCTTGATGCCCAAATCTCTGGTGCAAGAGTGCTAGTTGCTGTTATCTGCTGTCTGTTATCAGAACTTGGTGATCTGTTATTTTTGTTGCATTTAATCTGTGCATCTTATGAGTATGAGCTCTACATGTGTTTTGATGTTTGCCATGCCATCTTTACAGAGGTGTATGCCATGTATTTTTGTGATCTCTGTGGTGACTAGCACAAGCATGCAAACTAGGCTCCGTGATGTTTCTGATTTCAGGGACTTGGTAATTTTACTAAGACTGTGACTGCTGTTATTTTGTTGCTATGTATCCATATGGCTACAGAGAGATGCATGCTTATTTTGGAGATGTTCAGTAAGGATGTTTTGTAGATATTGTTGTAATTGATCCATCCATGCCCTTGTTTGCAATTATGGAGTGCCATAGCATGACTCAATCTTGCTCTACTTTTGTTATAAAATGTTCCTGGCAGATTGTTTACATGTTATTCAATTTTGCCAAGCTTGTTGTAGTTGATCCTTTCATGCTATGTTTTTGCTTTTGCCATGGATAGCTTCTTAAACATGCCATATTGCTGTAGGTATGCTTGTTTTGTGATGCATTGCTTTGTGATGTGTGCATCAAGCTCTCAAAGATGCCCTCATATTGTCTGTTTCTGCCATGCTCTGTTTCCTGCTAAGTCTGAAACCTGATAACGAAACTTGCTATGTTTACCTAGTTGCCATCATATCTTCTGTGCCTTTTTGGCTCATGTTCAGTAAGGGACATTTATTATATGCTTTGAGTAGATTCATGCCATGCCTTGGTTTGCTATTATATGTTCCTGTAGCATGTTGTTTTATAGCTCTAAACATTGCAACCTGATGTTATTTCTGCCATGTCCAGTAATTTCTGCCAAGTCTGTGACCTGTTATTATTTGCAATCTTGCCATGTCCTTTTGAGCATGTTCTAGTGATTTCTGGAGATAGCTCAGTGTTCATGTTTTGTTGTGCTTTACCTGTAAATCATGTCCATACCATTTGTTTTCATGTTGAGTTGCTATAGCATATTGTTTTGATGCTTGCTAGATGCCTAGTTGCTGTTTTGGACAGATTGTTGCTATGACTTGTTTGGAGTGTATGTGTTGCACCGTTGCTCCGTTTGGAGTGTGCTCTATATGAAACTTGCTTAGTTTTGCATGTAGTTTCATATTCTCATGTTGCATCTTTGTTTTGAGGTGTTTGCTTGATGTTTGTATGCTTTTTGCATCAATGCCATGTTTAACTTGTTTTGCTCATATCTTCTAGACCGTAGCTCCGAATCTAATGAACTTTATATATAACTTGACTAGAATTTCGTGTAGAACATCTTGGTGCATCTTAACTTGCTGGTTAACAACTTGAACATAAGGTTTATTCAGTTCTGGACCAATTTCGAAATTTGCATATGAGGACTTACCGGAATTGTTATATGTTGTTTCCGGCCTCATTTAAACTTGCTTTGATGTGTTGATTTTGTATGCATCATCTCTTGTCATGAGTAGCTTCATGTAGCCTTGTCATGCGTCATACTTGGTTGAGCATCATGCCTTGTTCATGTGTGGTGTGTTTACCATGTTGTGTGTTTCTTCTCGATAGTTCCCATTTCGTTGCGATCGTGAGGATTCGTTCATCTACGCTTGGTTCGTCTTCGTGGCTTCATCTTCTTCATGGACTCGTTTTTCTTCCTAGCGGGATTTCAGGCAAGATGACCGTCACCTTGGATCTCATTACTATCATTGCTATGCTAGTTGCTTCGTTCTATCGCTATGCTGCGCTACCTATTCACTTGCTTTTCAAGCCTCCCAAATTGCCATGAACCCCTAACCTTTGTCGCCCTTCCTAGCAAACCGTTGTTTGGCTATGTTACCGCTTTGCTTAACCCCTCTTATAGCGTTGTTAGTTGCAGGTGAAGATGAAGATTGCTCCATGTTGGATTATGTTTATGTTGGGATATCACAATATCTCTTATATTATTAATGCATCTATATACTTGGTAAAGGGTGGAAGGCTCGGCCTTATGCCTGGTGTTTTGTTCCACTCTTGCCGCCCTAGTTTCCATCATACCGGTGTTATGTTCCTTGATTTTGCGTCCCTTACGCGGTTGGGTGATTTATGGGACCCCCTTGACAGTTCGCTTTGAATAAAACTCTTCCAGCAAGGCCCAACCTTGGTTTTACTTTTGCCTCACCTAGTCTTTTTCCCTTGGGAGTCGCGCTCTCGAGGGTCATCTTTATTTACCCCCCGGGCCAGTGCTCCTTCGAGTGTTGGTCCAACCTGTCAGTCGCCGGTGGCCACCAGGGGCAACTCTGGTCTGGCCTACCGGAAGCTTGGACAATCCGGTGTGCCCTGAGAACGAGATATGTGCAGCTCCTATCAGGATTTGTCGACACATTCGGGCGGCTTTGCTGGTTTTGTTTTACCATCGTCGAAATGTCTTGTAACCGGGATTCCGAGACTGATCGGGTCTTCCCGGGAGAAGGAATATCCTTCGTTGACCGTGAGAGCTTATAATGGGCTAAGTTGGGACACCCCTGCAGGGTATTATCTTTCGAAAGCTGTCGTGGAATTGTCACGGCAGATGTCCTCATGCAAGGACTTAGTCGTGGAGCCATCGCAGCTAGGAAGCTTAAAGGGGTTAAACGGGACAAGGAACACGAGGGTTATACTGGTTCGGCCCCTTACGGTGAAGGTAAAAGCCTACGTCCAATTGAGGTGGTATTGATTAGGGTTTCGATGACCAGGGAGCTTAATTGCTATGCCTGGCTCTCGACGAGATCTTACTTGTCCTGAACCGCCGCCGGGTCGTCCCTTTATATAGAGAGGTTGACGCCCAGTGGCTCTCAGAGTCCCGGCCGGCTCATAAAAGTGTCCGGCTCGGACTCTCAACTATTCTTGCCTTACACTACAAGTCTTGCCATACGGCGGCTTATCACTACGGGCCTTAAGCCACCTCCGGGTCTTAGGCCCATCATTGACCCGCCGTCTTCAAGCTTGGTACTGGGCTTCGCGCGATGACCATTATGAGTAACCCGGCCCCTCCTGGCGGGTGACTCTAAGGGTTATATCCTCAACATTAGGCCCCAGATTGATTTGAACCGGTTCATGTCAATCTTCAATCCCCTTGAAAGAAAAAGTTTCCGGCTTACATCTATGCGAAGGTTTTAACCCGCCGTGACGTCATCTTCTGGATTCCTGATAACCCGCCATGACGTCATCTTCCATTAAGTTCATTTCTTTATTCCATTAAATCCCAACGGATCTTATCTTTAATGGTCATCCCGAAGATCGAGGCGCCTCTGGGGTGAGATAATCACGCCGTGACCTCCTCGTTTCTCGCGCCCACTTATGAGCCTCACCTTATAAATAGCCCGGCCCATGAGCCTCCAGTCACTCGTCGCCTCCATCTTCTTCCTCCTCTCGCCACTGTGCTGCCGCCCGAGCTCTGTCGCCACCGCCGCCGCGGGTTTCCTCATCTTCACCAACTCAGGTCGCTGCATCAACCTGACGTGACCAGAGAAACGCGACGAACCCCCGCCATAACTCCGCACCTGTAAGTCCCTGCACCTCTCCACTGTAGATCCGCATTAGGGTTCCACTGTTCTTCGCGAGTTCCCTGTAGTTCTGCCACTAAGGTCATGTTTCGATCCAGGAGTAGCACAGAGCTCCTGCGGTAGTTGTTGCACATCCATTTTGACACTAGTAGATCCCCTTTGTTTGAAATAAGGTCCCATTCTGAATCCATGAACTTCTGCTGCGTCAGTGCTAGGTCTAGAAAATTTTCTCTTTAGCCGACTGTTTTGATCCAAAATAATTACTGCGATCTGTGAAACTTGTTTTCACCACACTTAGTAAAAAACTGCATCTGCTGAGCTGTGGCGGCTTATATTTCCGGCTCAAAAGAAGCCACGCGCCGTAAAATTATCCGGCTCAAAAGAAGCCACGCGCCGTAAAATTTTCCGGCTCATTTATGATAAAGCTATAGACAATTTGAATTACTCTCGATACCTTCGGCGGCTTAGATAACCCGATGCACTTAACCATATGTCATTAGGCCCCTCTCATAAGCCGCCATGTTGAGCATTAAACTGTAAACGTCTGCCGGCTTATAATTGAACCGGACATTTTCCTTTTGTCATAGGCTTCATCTTTCACAATGCCTACCAAAGCTCCCAAGGCACCCATCACGTGCAACTGGATGAGGTCCAATGTCACCGACGATACCTTAGCTGATTTCGTAAAGACGGGTTACTTGCCCAAGAAGGAAATCATGTCTTATCGTGCCCCTGACCCGTCGGAGGAGAGACCTCAACCTAGAGATGGTGAGGTGGTAATATTTGCTGATCACATGAGCCGGGGCTTCGCACCGCCCGGCTCAAAATTCTTTAGGGATGTTCTGAACTTCTTCGATCTGCGGCCGCAAGACATAGGACCCAATTCTGTGTCAAATATATGCAACTTCCAAGTATTCTGCGAAGTCTATCTTGGAGAAGAGCCCAGCCTGCTGCTCTTTAGAGAGCTATTCTATTTGAATCGCCAGAATGAGTGCGCCAACGGGCCGATCCTAGAACTTGGTGGAATCTCCATTCAACGCCGGAGAGACTGCCTCTTTCCTTATGCTGAGCCGCCCAGCCATCCAAAGGACTGGAACCAGACGTGGTTTATTGCCAGGACACTTCTCCAGCTGACGAGAGCCCTCTGCCCGGCTTTCGTGCCCTGCGTCTGGAGCCAAATCACCCTCTGCCAGACAAACTATCTCTGGCGGAGCGTCAACCTCTGATCCCCACCATCAATAAGATCAAGGCTCTCCTGGGAAATGGTCTCAACGGTATTGATCTGGTCCGGGTTTGGATCTCCTGGCGGGTGATCCCTTTGAGCCGCCGCCCCGGCTTAATGTGTGCTTACACGGGCCGGAAGGATGACCCTCTGCGGCACAGCCCCAATGATCTTCCTGAGGACGTTGTGGACGACATGACCAAGTCTCTCCTGAATGAGAGCTTAGCCGACTGTGGGAGGACCGGCTTGAACCCCTTCTGCCAAGCTAACCCGGCTCCGGCGGTAAGCCACTGACCTGAATACCTTGGTTTTCCTTTGAGTAATTTCCATCTGAACTTTTAAGAAATCTTTGTTGCATGTTTCAGGCTAATGACAAGTTCTGGAAGGTCAAATATGACCATGAAGCGGCCAAAAAGGCTAGGAAGGCTAAGAAAGCCGCCAGGAGAGCCGCTCCCCGCAAGAAGGGAAGCAGGCCTACTGCCTCAGAGCTGCTTCAGCTAAGTGACAGCTCCGAGTCAGAGGTAACCCCTGAATCTGTAGGCCCTTGTTTTGTTTCTTGTTTATTTCTATCCACCTTATCAATACTGATCATCAGCAGGATGACACCGGAGCAAGTAACCCGGTGACTGAAGAGGTAACGACACTTTCCTCCGACTCGGAGCCCTTGCCAAGGCTGAAAGTCCGAAGAGTAACCCGGAAAGTAAGATTTTCACATCCTTTAGCTTATCAAGATCCTCAATTTATTTTGAAGCAAAAGATTCATGAGAGCCGGCAGCACACCCGGACCAGCAAGGATGCAGACCTCTCCTCCGGCTTACCCGAGGCATCAAGAAAGCGCCGGACTGAGGTTATCTCCAACTTATACCCTTGTCATCCTTTAGCGGGTGTCACTCGTCAACCGCTCAATTCGTCTGATTCCAATTATCAGGAAACTTCACCTTCCTCTGGTGATTCTATGCAATCTACCCTGCCGCCTTTCAAGACCGCGCCCGGGTAATGATGATCATCTTATGTTGTACTTATCTTACTCATGCTTTCGTACTAACCTTTTGTCTTTTCAGTGCTCAAGCAAAGCTCAGTAAAAGAGCGAAGAAGAATAAGCCGGTCGAAGAGCCGGTCCTAACTGAACCGGAAGCTTCAGCTCAAGAGCCGCCCGCTGCCTCTGCTCCTGAAGCAACCGCTCCAACCGACGAGCCAATCACAGAGACTTCTGCTAACCCGGAGATCTCCAGCCCGGCTCAGCCGGCCTATGACCCAGACGTGGTAATCACCCGGACGGAGTTTGTCGAGCCGGGGAGACCCACTGCACTGGCTAAGTGCTCTGCCAAAGAAGAGTTGCTAGAGCGTCGCAGGGCCAGGCTGGACATCACCAACTACGCTAACTTGAGCATCAGAGATATCATCTCCGGCTATGTCAATCAGGTACACAGCAGCCGGGACCTGGAGATTGACATGGTGAAGCAGATACAACAGAAGTCTGAGGTACCACTCTATTGCTTACCACATAGTCATCTTTACCATACTAGCCCCCAAGTCTACTACTTATGATAGAATATGTTGTAGACTTAACTTCCGGCTTACTTCCATGAACCGGTAATTTGTAGATAGAAACTTTCGACATGCATTAGCCCCCAAGTGCCAAGTGTCTTTGCTTGGAAAGTGCTTGGGACTTTAAAGTTGCATAATAATTATTCATACCATAACCCGGAAATTGTACAGGCTGCTTGCAAGAAATTTGAAGCTGATATATCTGAGCTGAAGAACCGCCTGAAGTCTCAGGAAACTGAGACCCGGAAGGCCAACGCCAAATTTGAATCCAGTGTTGCTGCTCAAGAGAAGCTGAAGAAGAAGTTTGAAGCTGAAAGGAAGACTTGGGCCGAAGAAAAGGCTGCTCTGGTAAGCCGGGCCGAACAGGCAGAGAAGGCTCTGACGGAGAGAACCGCCGAACTCTCCGGCTTAAAGCGCCATGTGTCACAGATGGTCGCCGCAATCTTCGGTAAGTCATTCTGCAGGCTTTGAACAAGTTTACAGTCTTTATGTCTCATAACTCCGATCATTGCTAACGGCTTATCTTACATTGTTAAACAGGTCCCAGAAGCGCCAACCTCAATCAGAACGTGTTGACCAAGCTGAAGGTCGTGTAGACCCTGGTGGAGCAACTGTACACCGGGTCACAGCGCGCCTTGGCCATTGTGGCCCTATCCAATGAGGTTCCGACTCACCTGGCGGACGTACTTCGCCGGCTTGCCGTTCTTCCTCAGTGTTTCCAAGAGCTGCGACGGGCCTCTGCAAGAGCCGGAGCCATAGCTGCTCTGAGCCGGGCCAAGGCTTTCCTCCCGGAGCTAGACCCGGCAGAGATCGCACTTGGATATCCCAGTCTGAAGGAAGATGACACTCCCTTTGACCAAAAAGATTTTGCTGATTGTGTGAAGATTGTGCGCCCCGTGGCTACCTTAATTGGAAATGACACCGACCTCACCAAGTATCAGCCGGGTTATGACTCGGAGAATCAGAGGATCCCCACTCCACGCTACGAAGCAATCAGCTTGATCCCTCCGACTCGTAAGCATACCTTCGCCCCGGAAGTTGACCCGGCCGGGTTAATTGACGAGGAGGCTCACTTTGAAGCTTTGAGCGGCATTGACTGGAAATCGTCAACTTTCCAGGTCATAGGAACAGCCGGAGGAGCGGAGAGGGATGAGCCAGAAGCTTCGACCCGGCAAGCATCTTGACTCTTTAGGCGGCCCATGATTATGCTTGTTAAACAATGCTTCACCCTTTTGGACTCGGGGAGTCTTGTAATAGAGTAGGACCAACATTTTAACTTTGTCGTGCCATCGTGCACGTGTTGAATGCTTAACTCCATTGAAGTTGCTTCCTTATATTTCTCCGGGTCATAATTGATCATTTATTTTCCTTAAGCTCGAATAGCTGTCTTTAACCATCCCGCATAGAAAAACAAGTCACAAGTCTCTAGGCGGCTTACCGCCCTGAGAATCATAATCACATACCTATAACCCGGAATATGAATCTAAGTCACCAAAGACTGGCCCTCAATTATATCCTTGATGTAACCATAATAGCATACTTACAGGCCTTCAAGTATACTTCCGGTTTATGTAACCCGGATAATAAGGTTGGTACCTCAACTCCGGTTTACCAGTTTTGATAATGCTTATTGTGTGTGACTAACACTGTGAATCAAAGTTAAGTCGGCGGAATAAGAACCGCCGTGTACACTGTTGATACAACCAGAAGAACTTGTTGTAAATCAGAAAATCAAAACTTAGGGGCTTCCAGTACGAATACGACCAGAGACCCGTCCCAAAGGGGTTAACCTAAGATTCGAATGCGATCATATAGCCCCCAGTGGGTTTGGCGATGCCGATCAAGAGGGTACCGACAGCTATGTTCTCTTTGGTTCGAATACGACCCATGTTTGAACAGGAAGCCCCCAAATGACCTTAAAAGTTGTTTAACGACGCTGATTCGAGTACGATCCACGTCGGTTCCGAAAGGGGGTTGAGCTATGATTCAAATATGATCAAAGAAAACTCCCCAATGAGCTCGGCACTTTGCCAATCAAGTGGGTATCGACAGCTATGTTCTCTTTGGTTCGAATACGACCTATGTTTGAACAGGAAGCCCCCAGGTGATTATATTGCTTACGGCTAGATTCGAATACGATCATAAGCCAGATCCACCTCCAAGCAACCATGTGATGTTGTAATGGAAATAACACGTCTACCTTTGGAGGAGAAAAGGACAGAGGTCCTGCTTTATTATTTAACATGATATATACATGGCTATAGAAATATGTACATTATGAGAGCCGGTGGCTCAAGTGTAATAAGGCCGAAGCTGAGCTATGTTCCACGGCCGACGGGTCTCCTCCTCCGACTTGCGTGAATCTTTATGCTCCCGAACGTCAATAAGGTAATATGACCCGTTGTGCAAGTTCTTGCTGACCACAAAGGGTCCTTCCCAAGGCGGGGATAGCTTGTGTGCATCTGTTTGATCTTGGATGAGCCGGAGCACCAGATCACCTTCCTGGAAGACCCGGGACTTAACCCGGCGACTGTGATAACGGCGCAGGTCTTGTTGGTAAATTGCTGAGCGAGCTGCTGCCACGTCACGCTGCTCGTCCAACAAGTCAAGAGCATCTTGGCGCGCCTATTCATTATCCGCCTCAACATAAGCCGCCACTCGAGGCGAGTCATGACGGATGTCACTGGGGAGGACTGCTTCCGCTCCATAAACCATGAAGAAAGGCGTGTAACCCGTAGACCTGTTAGGAGTAGTATTGATGCTCCATAACACGGAGGGTAACTCCTCCACCCAACAACCCGGCGTCCGTTGCAAAGGGACTAAAAGCCGGGGCTTAATGCCCTTCAAGATCTCCTGATTGGCTCTCTCAGCTTGACCATTGGATTGAGGATGAGCCACTGATGAAACATCAAGTCGAATATGCTCTCGTTGACAAAACTCCTCCATAGCGCCCTTAGATAGATTGGTGCCATTGTCAGTTATAATGCTGTGTGGAAAGCCAAAGCGAAATATCACCCTTTTCATGAACTGAACCGCCGTGGCTGCGTCACACTTACTAACTGGCTCTGCTTCAACCCACTTTGTGAACTTGTCAACTGCCACCAAGAGGTGAGTCTTTTTATCCTTGGACCTTTTAAAAGGCCCAACCATGTCAAGCCCCCAGACCGCAAATGGCCAAGTAATTGGAATCATCCTCACCTCCTGAGCCGGCACATGAGCCCGTCGCGAGAACCTCTGGCAACCATCACATTTACTGACCAAGTCCTCCGCATCAGCATGAGCCGTCAGCCAATAAAAACCATGACGAAAAGCCTTGGCCACAAGGGATTTTGAGCCGGCATGATGGCCACAATCCCCTTCGTGAATCTCACGCAAGATTTCTTGACCCTCCTCAGGGGAAACACAACGCTGGAACGCTCCCGTAACACTGCGGCGATGCAACTCACCATTGATAACAACCATTGACTTAGACCGCCGGGTTATTTGTCTGGCCAAAGTTTCATCCTCAGGCAAATCTCCCCGGGTCATGTAAGCCAAGTATGGCACCGTCCAGTCCGGGGTGATGTGGAGAGCCGCCACCAACTGTGCCTCCGGGTCAGGGACAGCCAAATCTTCCTCTGTAGGTACCTTAACAGAAGGGTTATGCAAGATGTCCAGGAAAGTATTAGGCGGCACCGGTTTTCGCTGAGAGCCCAGCCGGCTTAATGCATCAGCCGCCTCGTTCTTTCTGCGATCGATGTGCTCTACTTGGTAACCCTGAAAGTGTCCAGCAATGGCATCAACTTCACAGGGATAAGCCGCCATGAGAGGGTCCTTGGAATCCCACTTGCCTGATACTTGTTGAGCCACTAAGTCTGAGTCGCCGAAGCACCTTACCCGGCTCAAGCTCATCTCCTTAGCCATCCGAAGACCATGGAGCAAGGCCTCGTACTCAGCCGCATTGTTAGTGCAAGGAAACATCAACCGTAGCACATAATGAAACTTGTCACCTTTAGGGGAAGCCAATACAACTCCAGCCCCCGAGCCCTCCAATTGCCTGGACCCATCGAAGTGAATAGTCCAATATGTATTATCCGGCTTTTCTTCGGGCACTTGTAGCTCTGTCCAATCGTTGATGAAATCCACCAAGGCTTGAGATTTAACAGCAGTGCGTGGTACGTATTTCAGACCATGAGGCCCAAGTTCTATAGCCCACTTAGCCACTCTTCCTGTGGCTTCTCTGTTTTGGATGATATCTCCAAGGGGAGCAGAACTAACCACAGTGATAGGGTGACCCTGGAAATAATGCTTAAGCTTCCGGCTTGCCATGAACACACCATAAACAAGCTTCTGCCAATGTGGATACCGCTGTTTGGACTCGATGAGCACTTCACTGACGTAATAAACCGGCCGCTGAACCGGATGCTCCTTACCCTCTTCCTTGCGCTCCACCACCACAGCCACACTGACGGCCCGTGTGTTAGCAGCTACATACAGTAATAAAGGCTCCTTGTCAACCGGAGCAGCAAGGACTGTGGGCTCCGCCAGCTGTCTCTTCAAATCCTCAAAAGCAGTATTAGCAGCATCATTCCAGACAAAGTCATCAGTTTTCTTCATCAACTGGTACAATGGCATGGCCTTCTCACCCAAACGGCTTATAAACCGGCTTAAAGCAGCGATACGACCCGCCAGGCGCTGGACGTCGTTTATACACACCGGCTTAGCCAGAGAGGTGATTGCCTTGATCTTCTCCGGGTTAGCCTCAATGCCTCTGTTAGAAACCAGGAAACCCAAGAGCTTGCCTGGAGGAACACCAAAAACACACTTGGCCGGGTTAAGCATCATCTTGTAAACCCGAAGATTATCAAAGGTTTCTCTAAGGTCATCGACTAGAGTCTCTTTTTCCCTGGATTTAACCACGATATCATCCACATAGGCATGAACATTGCGCCCAGTCTGGTTATGAAGACAATTCTGCAAACAATGCTGGTAAGTCGCCTGTGCGCTCTTGAGTCCGAAAGGCATAGACACATAACAGAAGGCTCCAAAGGGAGTGATGAATGCCGTCTTCTCCTGGTCCTTAACTGCCATTTTAATCTAATGGTATCCAGAATATGCATCCAAGAAACTTAAACGCTCACAACCCGCCGTGGCATCAATGATTTGATCAATACGAGGGAGAGCGAAAGGATCAGCCGGACATGCCTTGTTTAAGTCCGTGTAGTCCACACACATCCGCCAGGTGCCGTTCTTCTTGAGCACGAGCACCGGGTTAGCTAACCACTCTGGGTGAAAGACTTCAACAATAAACCCGGCCGCCAAGAGCCAGGCCACCTCCTCACCAATGGCTTTCCGCCTCTCTTCATTAAGCCGTCGAAGGAATTGCCTGACCGGCTTAAATTTCGGATCAACATTGAGAGTGTGCTCAACGAGTTCTCTAGATACACCTGGCATGTCAGAAGGTTTCCATGCAAAGATGTCCCTGTTCTCACGGATGAACTCGATGAGCGCGCTTTCCTATTTCGGATCCAAATTGGCACTGATGCTGAACTGCTGAGATGAGTCACCTGGAACGAAATCAACAAGTTTAGTATCATCAGCTGACTTAAATTTCATGGCCTGCTCATGCTCCGTGGTCGGCTTTTTCAGAGATGTCATATCCGTTGGGTCAACATTATCCTTGTAGAACTGCAGCTCCTCTGTTGCACAAACAGACTCTGCGTAAGCCGCGTCGCCTTCCTCACATTCCAAGGCCACCTTTCAGCTGCCATGAACCATAATGGTCCCATTGTGACCCGGCATCTTGAGCTGTAAGTATACGTAACACGGCCGTGCCATGAACTTGGCATAAGCCGGCCGCCCAAATATGGCATGGTACGGACTTCTTATCTTGACCACCTCAAAGGTCAATTTTTCCACCCTGTAGTTGTACTCATCTCCAAAGGCCACTTCCAATTCGATCTTACCAACTGGATAAGCCGACTTACCAGGCACCACGCCATGGAAAACAGTATTGGACTGGCTGAGGTTCTTATCAATCAACCCCATACGACGGAAGGTCTCATAATAGAGGATGTTGATGCTGCTGCCTCCATCCATGAGCACCTTAGTGAACTTATATCCTCCCACCTGAGGAGCCACCACCAGGGCCAAGTGACCCGGATTGTCAACCCGGGGAGGGTGATCCTCCCTACTCCACACAATAGGCTGCTCAGACCATCTTAAATAGCGTGGAACCGCCGGCTCAACAGCATTCACAGCCCTCTTATGAAGCTTCTGATCTCGCTTACACAGACTGGTGGTAAACACGTGATACTGTCCACCGTTAAGCTGCTTTGGATTGGTCTGGTAACCCCCCTGCTGCTGTTGATGACCCTGGCCGGACTGCTGATTAAAGCCCCCTTGGCCATTCTGAGAATTAAGATTTGAGCCGCCGCCCGGGCCATGAAAACCGCCAGCGCCTGAGCCGCCACCCGGGCCATTGTTGCCATTAAAGGCATTGGAATTCTTAAAGGCCTTCATGATTGCGCAATCTTTCCATAGATGAGTAGCTGGCTTCTCCCTAGAGCCATGCCTTGGACAAGGCTCATTCAACAACTGCTCAAGCGTTGGGCCTGAACCGCCGGCTCGGGGAGGTGGCCTCCCTTTACGTCGCTGGTTGTTACCCTGTGAGCTGGCATTAGCCACAAACTCCATGCTGCCATCCGCCTTACGCTTGTTACCTCCTTGATTTGCCGGGTTATGCTGAGGGCCCTTGCCATTGCCGTTCTTCTTTCCCTTCCCTGTCCTTTCATCATCTGACACGGGGTCCTTGGTACTATCAGAGTCGGTGTACTTGACGAGAGCCGCCATCAGCGTACCCATATCATTGCAGTCGCGCTTGAGCCGCCCGAGTTTCATCTTCAGGGGCAGGAAACGACAATTCTGCTCCAACATCAAGACTGCAGAGCCGGCATCCATCTTATCTGATGAATGTATTATCTCTTTGACCCGGCGAACCCAATGTGTCGTAGACTCACCCTCCTGCTGTTTACAGTTAGTCAAATCCACAATTGACATAGACTGCCTACAGGTATCTTTGTGTTTTGGATGAACCGGGCTTTCAGCTCAGCCCAAGACCCGATAGAATTCGGCGGCAGCCCTTTCAACCAAGTGCGGGCAGTCCCATCTAACATCATGGTGAAGTACTTGGCCATCGCCGCTTCGCTGACCTCCAGCAATTCCATGGCCATCTCGTAACTCTCAATCCAGGCTCCGGGTTGTAAATCAGCCGTGTAATTGGGCACCTTCCTAGGCCCTTTGAAGTCCTTGGGTAGACGTTCGTTGCGGAGAGCTGGCACTAAACAAGGGACACCTCCAGTCCTCGTAGGGATACCCACGTCGACGGAATTCGTCGGATAAGCCGGGGGTGTCTGGTAAGCCGTCAACTGAGGCACCTGCTCCGCCTCTTGCCGTGCTCTGTCTTGGTCCGTTGCGTGAAAGGCTCTGTTATGAGCCGGGCCATGGCCAGGCGGCAAGTCATGGCGTCGGACATTACTTGAGCCGGTCGCTGAAACCATGTGTCTGCTATAACTCAGGCTCCGGCCTGGACGAGGGGTTGAATGGATCCTGTCCCGGCTGTAAGAGTACGCCTCTTGCTGCGCCAGAGCTGTCTGAAGGAGTTCTCTGACCCGGCGGGTTTCAACAGGGAGAGTCGCCATCAATTGGAAGAGCCGCCAGCCGCGCCGCCGCGGCAACCATGTTTTCCAGCGGGTTGTCATAATGACCCGGTGGTATTGGCACGTACTGAGGTGGGGCGGGGTTCACCCGGGGAGGTCCCATCACTTGGGGCTGAATTGGTGCCCCTGCCCCGGGCACTATGATCTCCGGCGGGTTACTAGACCCTGCAGCTGGCGTGTTGAAGAGGTTTTGAGGATCATAAACCGGAGGGAGTCGAGATTGGGTCTTCTGATGCCTCCTTCTCATGACCTCATTGGATGCGTTTTGATCCATCGTGAGCCGGAAGGACTGTGCCTGAATCAGCTGAGTCTGGGCGTCGAGAGCCGCCCTCTCTGCAGCCATCCTGATCCCCTCCGCCGCCAGATCCTCCTTGGCCTTTGCTAGATCCAGCTTTAACTGTGCTACCTCCGCGTCATGTTGAACTTGATCCGCCGGAGCTACCGTAGCGGTCAACAGGACCGTCATCTTATCTGTAAGATCCATCAGCACCTGAGCCGGTGAAGGCACCGGGCTCCCTGACCCGGAGGCGGGGTCTTGAACAGGTTGCGCTCCGGCCATAAAGATTCCAACCCGGCTCGGTGGTTCAAAGGGGTCCGGAATGCTGTCACCATCGGAACAACCCCTGAGCCTGCCATCTTGAAGTTGATACAACGAGTTTGACTGATCCGTGGATGACTCGCCGTCAGAGCCGGCAGCCGTCTCATCGCCAGATCCAGACCCTTCAGAGAGTCCTCCATGAACGCATCCCACAAAAGCGTGCTTCAAGGCAGGTAGAGCCCGGGCGGGTCGTGCACGCTGAGCCGTCTCGATGAGGTCGGCGCAGAGATCCGGCTCAGGGCCCGGCTCACCAATCTTGCCAATGAAGACATGAATTCCGCCAAAGGGGACCCGGTACCCGTACTCAATTGAGCCGGCGTCGGGGCCCCAGTTTGCATCGTCAATGTAGAGCTTGCCGCGATGACTCTTGGTCATCCGGACCACAGCGTATCCCTTGAGCTCTTCGAAGCTGCCCTTCAAGAACTCAAATCCACCGTGCGTTGGCCCCACGGTGGGCGCCAACTGTCGTGGAATTGTCACGGCAGATGTCCTCGATGCTAGGACTTAGTCGTGGAGCCATCGCAGCTAGGAAGCTTAAAGGGGTTAAACGGGACAAGGAACACGAGGGTTATACTGGTTCGGCCCCTTACGGTGAAGGTAAAAGCCTACGTCCAGTTGAGGTGGTATTGATTAGGGTTTCGATGACCAGGGAGCTTAATTGCTATGCCTGGCTCTCGACGAGATCTTACTTGTCCCTAAACCGCCGCCGGGTCGTCCCTTTATATAGAGAGGTTGACGCCCAGCGGCTCTCAGAGTCCCGGCCGGCTCATAAAAGTGTCCGGCTCGGACTCTCAACTATTCTTGTCTTACACTACAAGTCTTGCCATACGGCGGCTTATCACTACGGGCCTTAAGCCACCTCCGGGTCTTAGGCCCATCATTGACCCGCCGTCTTCAAGCTTGGTACTGGGCTTCGTGCGATGACCATTATGAGTAACCCAGCCCCTCCTGGCGGGTGACTCTAAGGGTTATATCCTCAACAAAAGCCGTGCCCGCAGTTATGTGGCAGATGGGAATTTGTTAATATCCGGTTGTAGAAAACTTGACACTGGACCTTAACTTAAAACGCATCAACCGCGTGTGTAGCCGTGATGGTCTCTTCTCGGCGGAGTCCGGGAAGTGAACACGGTTTCTAGGTTATGTTTGACGTAAGTAGGAGTTCAGGATCACTTCTTGATCATGGCTAGTTCACGACCGTTCCTTTGCTTCTCTTCTCGCTCTTATTTGCGTAAGTTAGCCACCATACATGCTTAGTCGCTGCTGCAACCTCACCACTTATCCTTTCCATACCCATTAAGCTTTGCTAGTCTTGATACCCATGGTAATGGGATTGCTGAGTCCTCGTGGCTCACAGATTACTACAACACCAGTTGCATGTACAAGTTATGTGATGATCATGACGCGAGAGCGATGTTTACTTGTTTTGGAGTTTTCCTTCTGCTTCTTCTTCGATCAGGGGATAGGTTCTAGGTCGGCAGCCTGGGATAGCAGGGTGGATGTCGTTGGAGTTTCTGTTTGTGTTTCATCCGTAGTCGGATGTTGATCTCATGTATGATGTATTGATGTATTGATGTATTCTTGCGGCATTTGTATGCCTTGTATGTATCCCCATATATTATGTAATGTTGATGTAATGATACCCACCTTACAAAAGCGTGTCAATATGCGGTTCTATCCTTGGTGGGACCTTCGAGTCTCTTTAGGATAGTATCGCATATTGGGCGTGACACCTTCGATCCTCAGACGCATAGTTCGGGACCCCCTACCCGAGATCGGCCGGTTTTGACACCGACATTGGTGCTTTCATTGAGAGTTCCACTGTGTCGTCGACAGAAGGTTCGATGGCTCGATCGATCGTCTATAATGATGCTGTTTCGGAGGAGACTTTCCTCCCCGGTCAAATTTTCGTATTCGGCGGCTTTGTGCTGCGTGCCAACTCGATTGGCCACCTTGAGCAGATCGACAGCTACGCCCCTGGTCATCAGATCAGTTTCGGGAACCTAATTATGTCGCCGATATCCAAGGAGACTTGATCTTCGAAGGGTTCGCGGCCCCGATTGCTGCTCTGGCCTTAGATCCAGAGCAGACTGTCAGGTCCGAAGACAGGAGTTTAGAGCCCGCCGGACTCCCTGCAACTATGGAACTTGCTACCGGAGATCCGGAGGGGACGGCGTTATCGGCAAACCCAAAGACGAACTGAGCTCCTCTTGTTGCTAAAGTGCCGGACTCTCCCTTGGACTCTAAATTCGAACTTTCAAGGTCTGCGTCGAGCGGGCGCGGCCAGGAGGCTCTCACCCCGGTCAGCCCTGCGGACTCTCGCTTCTTTGTCTGAACCTCGCTCCTAAACGACGCTCTGGACTTAATGCGATCGCTCGCCATTACAGAGGAATCGCTTCCGAATTACGCCCAGCCCGGACTAGGGGCTGAGAGCGGGGAATTGTACGCCCCACCCACCACCCACTTCATAGCCACTGTCGAAGATCTAACAGACATGCTGGACTACGCCTCTGAAGACATCAACGGCATGGACGACGATGCCGGAGACGAACAAGGCCAAGACCCTCCGTTTACCGGACGTTGGACGGCCACCTCCACACACGACGTGTACATGGTGGACACACCCAAAGAGGATGACGACGAGAAGGATCCAGTTGAGGGCAAGCCTGCTAAAGCACCTCCGAAGCGTCGACATCAGCGGCGCCGCTCAAAATCGCGTCGCGACAAAGACAGCAATACCGACACCGGAGAGAATAACACCCCGGAGAATGCCGAAGACCCAGAAGCCCCTGTCGAACCAACATCCAAACATGACGATTGGGAGGATGGGCAAGTTAACCCCGACGATCCTGTCGGGAACGAGCACTCGGAGGATAGTAATTACCTACCGATCTCCGAAGAGGATGTGCGCCTCGGCGACGAAGACTTCATCGACCAGAGGAACCCCTCGAACAAGAGCGCTTTAAGCGCCGGCTAATCGCCACTGCGAGAAGCCTAAAAAAGAAGCAGCAACAGCTTCAAGCTGAACAGGATTTACTCAATGACAGATGGACTAATGTCCTGGCAGCCGATGAATACGGCCTCGAATGCCCAACTAAGAGTTACCCAAAGCGCAAGCTACTACCACAATTTGACGACGAGGCCCTTGAGCCAATACCGCCAAAGCATAAAACTGCTGATGAACCCGACCGACCACCACGTGGACGGGACAGACCGACTACTTATGCCGAACACCAGCCCGCGCCACCCCGCCGTCGAGGCAAGGAGGCAACGGCCCCGGGCTATACCTATGACCTACGCAAGGACCTGGACAATAGAGCCGGTCAGACGAGGTCAATCTATGGATAGAGGGGGCGTGCTCCAACGCGAGAGGACGGCCATCAGGCCTGGCATGACATGCACAACCTCACCCGGGCCGAAAACCGCATACGGACTTCATCCGAACTGTGCCGCGACATCGCCTGGTACAGAGGCGCCGCACACCCCTTATGCTTCACCGACAAAGTGATGGAACATCAGTTCCCAGGAGGGTTTAAACCCGTGAACATTGAATCATACGATGGTACGACGGATCCCGCAGTATGGATCAAAGATTTTCCTCTCCACATTCACATGGCTCGCGGTGACGACCTCCACGCCATCAAGTACCTGCCCCTAAAACTGAAGGGGCCAGCACGGCACTGGCTGAATAGCCTCCCAGGAAATTCTATTGGTAGCTGGGAAGACTTGGAAGACGCCTTCAGAGACAACTTCCAAGGTACCTATGTTCGGCCTCCAGACGCCGATGACCTTAGTCACATAGTCCAGCAACTCGGAGAATCAGCCAGGAAACTCTGGACCAGGTTCCTAATTAAAAAGATCCAGATTGTGGATTGTCTGGACGTCGAAGCCCTTGCGGCCTTTAAACACAGCATCCGGGACGAGTTGCTCGCCAGACACCTCGGCCAGGAAAAGCCGAAGTCCATGGCAGCCCTTACCGCACTCATGACCCGCTTTTGTGCGGGAGAAGATAGCTGGCTAGCTCGTAGAAGCAACAGCACCAGCGACCCTGGCACCTCCGAAGCCAGAGGTGGCAACGGTAAGCCACGACACAACACACACAAGCATCGAAGCAAAAATGAAGATACCAAAGATACGGCGGTCAACGCCGGATTCAGTGGCTCTAAACCCGGTCAGTGGAAGAAGCCATTCAAAGGAAACAAGGATGGTCCATCCAGTTTGGACAGAATACTCGATAGGCCTTGCCAGATTCATGGCACCCTTGACATGCCTTCCAATCATACAAACAGAAATTTTCGGGTCTTCAAGCAGGCCGGTAAGCTAAACACGGAACATAAGGGGAAAGGGCTGCCCAGCAAGGACGACGACGAAGAGCCTCGCCCACCGAACATAGGGGGGCAGAAGAAATTTCCCCCTGAGGTCAAAACGGTGAATATGATCTACGTCACTCATATCCCTAAACGGGAGTGCAAGCGTGCATTAAGGGACGTCTATGCCATAGAGCCAGTCGCCCCAAAATTTAACCCATGGTCAGCGTGTCTGGTCACTTTTGATCGCAGAGACCATCCGACCAGTATTCGTCACAGAGGTTCGTCCGCATTAGTCCTCGATCCAATTATCGACGGATTCCACCTCACACGAGTCCTTATGGACGGCGGCAGCAGTCTTAACCTGCTTTATCAAGACACTTTCTGTAAAATGGGTAATGATCCGTCAAGAATCAAGCCCACTAAAACCACCTTTAAAGGAGTTATACCTGGCGTAGAGGCCTGTTGCACAGGATCCATAACGCTGGAGGTCGTCTTCGGCTCACCGGATAACTTCCAAAGCGAAGACTTGATCTTCGACATCGTCCCCTTCCGCAGTGGCTATCATGCACTGCTTGGACGAACCGCCTTTGCACGCTTCAATGCAGTCCCGCATTACGCTTATCTAAAGCTCAAGATGCCTGGACCACGAGGTGTCATAACAGTCAATGGAAACATGGAGCGCTCTCTCCGTACTGAGGAGCATACCGCGGCCCTCGCAGCCGAAGTACAGGGTGGCCCCATTAAGCCTAATACTGCATCAGCAGTTAAGCCCACGGACACTGTCAAACGAGTCCGGTCTACCCTGCCGAATGGAAGTCCGGCTCGTTCAGAGCTGGACTAGCAATTCAGCCTCCGTCAAGGCCTCAACCTGATAGCGGCATACGTACCACGCGTACATCACTACGCACTAAAGATATCATGGGCAAGGACAGAGGCCTACCAAAAATAAAGGTCCACATTACGGTTTGACCCTATCTGGACCCTCATATTTTTCTCTTTTCTCTTCTCTTTATTTTTCAGGTTTTTACAACCCACATCACCTTTCGATGGTACCAAGGGCCCTTTTTCCAGGCCCCTTATGAATACCCGATCATTGATCCTCTCAAAGGATCATACACCAAGGCGCAAAGCGGCGCAGATGTGTGGCAGAGTATCCAAAGGATCTTCAAGATCATCTTTTTAATTTTAGGACCTGTACACAACTTTCCCTTGTCATCTGCATGTAAAATAGCCATGATGCTTATCGCATCTTCTGTAAAAATACGTTTTGACATATCAATCCGACTATAATGGAAACAGTTTCGCCCAACCCTGTTCGGTATCGGCTTATTTTTTAATCTGTTTTTCCACTTCACGTCCGAATTGGCATATACACCTTGGTACGACTTAAATCGCCAGGGGCTCTATTCAAGCCATATATATCTTCAACAATAGAAAGTCCGAACACTCTTAGAGTACACTTCGGTGTCCCGAATACTGCATTATATGCATCGGCTTTGAATCACGTCTTTGGTCAATAGTTGGGTTGCCCATCTCCTGTGCTTGCTACCTTACGTTCCGTTTTCAGCTGTAGGTAGTAAAGGGAGAACTACTGCGATTGTGTTTCCGACTGGCCCAGTCAAGTGCCTCAGTAGAGAAAGCCAAAAACTGACTGTCGTGATGCGGCGAGAGCTGGTCAGCAATTTGGTGACTTATTAAATCTCTAGCAATTTCTTCCGTATTACACGAAGGGTGGCTTTTTTCAGTCACGCGTCTAAAGGCATCTAAGTTCGATAGCCGCATATGCACCAGGGGCTATCCTACAACCCCATTGTCAAACTCCTATGACTACGTGAGAGTGGTAAAGCCACATAGTCCAATTGCGTCGTTCACTACACTGACACCTCCTTCACGGACCAAGACGTTGGGTCAAGTGTGATTATGTGCTAGCCCAAACACCCCCATAATATCTACAGGAGGGCTGAAGCCGACGACTGGCAAACTCTCAGTGATAAAAATGGCCGCACAAGATGAAAAGCACTTTAAGATAAACAACATAAATATATTACAAAATCCCTGGTTTATAATACATCGTCTGGGCGGTTCGGATACATTTACTCGAACATTATATCCTTCGAACATTGAACCTCTATCAAATGGGCACCCTCAAGGACGTCTTCGAAGTAGCGCTCTGGCTTGCGGTGGTCCTTGCCTCCGGGCGGACCCTCAACTGCTACGTCGACGGCCTTCATCTTTACCCAATGCATCTTGACACGGGCAAAGGCCATCCACGCACCTTCTATGCACGCCGAGCGCTTGACAGCGTCAACTCGGGCCAAGGTGTCGCCGAGCCGCTTGACCAAGCCGAAGTAGCTGCTCGGAATGGGTCCGGCTGGCCATAGCCGGACTATGATGTCCTTCATGGCCAAGCCGGACATCCTATGCAGCTCCGCCAGCTGCATCATCTAGTTGTTTAGCAGCGCTGGCCGCTCCGGCGCCAGGTGAAGGAAATATGCCCTAGAGGCAATAATAAAGTTGTTATTTATATTCCCTTATATCATGATAAATGTTTATTATTCATGCTAGAATTGTTTTAACCGGAAACTTAGTTGTGTGAATACATAGACAAACAGAGTGTCCCTAGTACGCCTCTACTTGACTAGCTCGTTAATAAAAGATGGTTAAGTTTCCTAGCCATAGACATGTGTTGTCATTTGATGATCTGGATCACATCATTAGAGAATGATGTGATGGACAAGACCCATCCATTAGCTTAGCACTATGATCGTTTAGTTTATTGCTATTGCTTTTTCATGACTTATATATGTTCCTATGACTATGAGATTATGCAACTCCCGTATACCGGAGGAACACTTAGTGTGCTATCAAACGTCACAACGTAACTGGGTGATTATAAATATGCTCTACAGGTGTCTCCCATGGTGTTTGTTGAATTGGCATAGATCGAGATTAGGATTTGTCACTCCGTGTTTCGGAGAGGTATCTCTGGGCCCTCTCGGTAATGCACATGACTATAAGCCTTGCAAGCAATGTGACTAATGAGCTAGTTTCAGGATAATGCATTACGGAGTGAGTAAAGAGACTTGCGGGTAACGAGATTGAACTAGGTATGATGATACCGACGATCGAATCTCGGGCAAGTAACATACCGATGACAAAGGGAACAACGTATGTTGTTATGCGGTTTGACCGATAAAGATTTTCATAGAATATGTAGGAGCCAATATGAGAATCTAGGTTCCGCTATTGGTTATTGATTGGAGATGTGTCTCGGTCATGTCTACATAGTTCTCGAACCCGTAGGGTCCGCAGGCTTAACGTTCGATGACGATTTGTATTATGAGTTATGTGTTTTGATGACCGAAGTTTGTTCGGAGTCCCGGATGATATCACGGACACGACGAGGAGTGTTGAAATGGTCGAGACATAAAGATTCATATATTGGAAGGTTACATTCGGACACCGGAATGATTCGGGTCATTTCAGATAAGTTTCGGAGTACTGGGGGTTACCGGAATCCCACCCCCCGGGAAGTTATTGGGCCTCATGGGCCTTAGTGGAGAAGAGAGAGGGCCGGCCAGGAGGTGGCGCGCGTCCCCCTTGCCCCAATCTGAATTGGACAAGGGGAGGGGGCGGCGGGCCCCTCCTTCCTTCTCTCCTCCTCCTCCTTCCCCCCTTCTCCCACTTGGAATAGGAAGGGGGGGGGCTGAATCCTACTAGGTTTGGAGTCCTAGTAGGACTCCCCCCATGGCGCGCCTCCCCCTTGGCCGGCCTCCTCCTCCCCCTCCTTTATATACGTGGGGAGGGGGGCACCCTAGGACACACAAGTTGATCTCTTAGCCGTGTGCGGTGCCCCCCTCCACAGTTACACACCTCGGTCATATCGTCGTAGTGTTAGGCAAAGCCCTGCACCGGTAACTTCATCATCACCATCGCCACGCCGTCGTGCTAACGAAACTCTCCCTCGGCCTCAACTGGATCAAGAGTACGAGGGACGTCATCGAGCTGAACGTGTGCTGAAGACGGAGGTTTCGTACGTTCGGTGCTAGGATCAGTCGGATCGTGAAGACGTATGACTACATCAACCACATTGGTAAAATGCTTCCACTTTCGGTCTATGAGGGTACGTGGACACACTGTCCCCGGACGTTGCTATGCTTCTCCTAGATAGATCTTGCGTGATCGTAGGATTTTTTTTGAAATTATTGCGTTCCCCAATAGTAGCATCAGAGCCAAGTCTATGCGTAGATGTTATATGCACGAGTAGAACACAAAGAGTTGTGGGCGATAATAGTCATACTGCTTACCAGCATGTCATACTTTGATTCGGCGGTATTGTTGGATGAAGCGGCCCAGACCGACATTACATGACCGCGTTCATGAGACCGGTTCTACCGACGTGCTTCACACACAGGTGGCTAGTGGGTGTCTGTTTCTCCAACTTTAGTTGAATCGAGATTGACTACGCCCGGTCCTTGTTGAAGGTTAAAACAGCACACTTGACGAAAAATCATTGTGGTTTTGATGCGTAGGTAAGAACAGTTCTTGCTAAGCCCGTAGCAGGCACGTAAAACTTGCAACGACAAAGTAGAGGACGTCTAACTTGTTTTTGCAGGGCTTGTTGTGATGTGATATGGTCAGGACGTGGTGATATATAAATTGTTGTATGAGATGATCATGTTTTGTAAAAGTTATCGGCAACTGGCAGGAGCCTTATGGTTGTTGCTTTATTGTATGAAATGCGATCACCATGTAATTTATTTACTTTATCACTAAGTGGTAGCGATAGTCGTAGAAGCAATAGTTGGCGAGACGACAACGATGCTACAATGGAGATCAAGGTGTCAAGCCGGTGACGATGGTGATCATGACGGTGCTTTGGAGATGGAGATCAAAGGCACAAGATGATGATGGCCATATCATATCACTTATATTGATTGCATGTGATGTTTATCCTTTATGCATCTTATTTTGCTTGGTACGGCGGTAGCATTATAAGATGATCTCTCACTAAATTTCAAGGTACAAGTGTTCTCTCTGAGTATGCACCGTTGCTACAGTTCGTCGTGCCGAGACACCACGTGATGATCGGGTGTGATAAGCTCTACGTTCACATACAACGGGTGCAAGCCAGTTTTGCACACGCAGAATACTCGGGTTAAACTTGACGAGCCTAGCATACGCAGATATGGCCTCGGAACACTGAGACCGAAAGGTCGAGCATGAATCATATAGTAGATCTGATCAACATAGTGATGTTCACCATTCAAAGCTACTCCATCTCACGTGATGATCGGACATGGTTTAGTAGATATGGATCACGTGATCATTTAGATGACTAGAGAGATGTCTATCTAAGTGGGAGTTCTTAAGTAATATGATTAATTAAACTTTAATTTATCATGAACTTATTACCTGATAGTATTTTGCATGTCTATGTTGTTGTAGATCAATGGCCCGTGCTACTGTTCCTTTGAATTTTAATGCGTTCCTAGAGAAAGCTATGTTGAAAGATGATGGTAGCAACTACACGGACTGGGTCCGTAACTTGAGGATTATCCTCATTTCTGCACAGAAGAATTACGTCCTGGAAGCACCGCTATGTGCAAGACCCGCTGCAGGAGCAACGCCAGACGTTATGAACACCTGGCAGAGCAAAGCTGATGACTACTCGATAGTTCAGTGTGCCATGCTTTACGGCTTAGAACCAGGACTTCAACGATGTTTTGAACGTCATGGAGCATATGATATGTTCCAGGAGTTGAAGTTAATATTTCAAGCAAATGCCCGGATTAAGAGATATGAAGTCTCCAATAAGTTCTATAGCTGCAAAATGGAGGAGAATAGTTCTGTCAGTGAACATATATTCAGAATGTCTGGATACCACAACCACTTGACTCAACTGGGAGTTAATCTTCCTGATGATAGTGTCATTGACAGAGTTCTTCAATCACTCCCACCAAGCTACAAAAGCTTTGTGATGAACTATAATATGCAAGGGATGGGTAACACAATTCCCGAGCTCTTCGTGATGCTAAAAGCCGCGGAGGTAGAAATCAAGAAGGAGCATCAAGTGTTGATGGTTAACAAGACCACTAGTTTCAAGAAAAAGGGTAAAGGGACGAAGGGGAACTTCACGAAGAACGGCAAGCAAGTTGCTGCTCAAGTGAATAAGCCCAAGTCTGGACCTAAGCCTGAGACTGAGTGCTTCTACTGCAAAGGGACTTGTCACCGGAAGCGGAACTGCCCCAAGTATTTGGCGGATAAGAAGGATGTCAACGTGAAAGGTATATTTGATATACATGTTATTGATGTGTACCTTACTAATGCTCGTAGTAGCGCCTGGGTATTTTATATTGGTTCTGTTGCTCATATTTGCAACTCGAAACAGGGGCTACGGATTAAGCGAAGATTGGCTAAGAACGAGGTGACGATGCGCGTGGGAAATGGTTCCAAAGTCGATGTGATCACCGTCGGCACTACCTCTACATCTACCTTCGGGATTAGTTTTAGACTTGAATAATTGTTATTTGGTGCCAGCGTTAAGCATGAACATTATATCTGGATCTTGTTTGATGCGAGAGGGTTATTCATTTAAATCAGAGAATAATGGTTGTTCTATTTATATGAGTAATATCTTTTATGGTCATGCACCCTTGATGAGTGGTCTATTTTTGTTGAATCTCGATAGTAGTGACCCACATTTCATAGTATTGAAGCCAAAAGATATAAGTTTAATAATGCTAGTGCAACTTATTTGTGGCACTGTCGTTTGGGTCATATTGGTGTAAAGTGCATGAAGAAACTCATGTTGATGGGCTTTTGGAATCACTTGATGCTTGTGAACCATGCCTCATGGGCAAGATGACTAAGACTCCGTTCTCCGGGACTATGGAGCGAGCAACAGACTTGTTGGAAATAATACATACTGATGTATGCGGTCCGATGAGTGTTGAGGCTCGCGGCGGGTATCATTATTTTCTGACCTTCACAGATGATTTGAGCAAATATGGGTATGTCTACTTGATGAAACATAAGTCTGAAACATTTGAAAAGTTCAGTGAATTTCAGAGTGAAGTGGAAAATCATCGTAACAAGAAAATAAAGTTTCTACGATCTGATCATGGAGGAGAATATTTGAGTTACGAGTTTGGTCTTCATTTGAAACAATGTGGAATAGTTGCACAACTCACGCCACCTGGAACACCACAGCGTAATGGTGTGTCCGAATGTTGTAACCACACTTTATTAGATATGGTGCGATCTATGATGTCTCTTACTGATTTACCACTATCGTTTTGGGGTTATGCTTTAGAGACGGTTGCATTCACGTTAAATAGGGCACCATCTAAATCCGTTGAGACGACACCTTATGAACTGTGGTTTGGCAAGAAACTCAAGTTGTCGTTTCTTAAAGTGTGGGGCTGAGATGCTTATGTGAAAAAGGTTCAACCTGATAAGCTCGAACCCAAATTGGAGAAATGTGTCTTCATAGGATACCCAAAGGAGACTGTTGGGTACACCTTCTATCACAGATCCGAAGGCAAGATATTCGTTGCTAAGAATGGATCCTTTCTAGAGAAGGAGTTTCTCTCGAAAGAAGTGAGTGGGACGAAAGTAGAACTTGATGAGGTAATTGTACCTACTCCTGAATTGGAAAGTAGTACATCACAGAAAACAGTTCCAGTGATTTTACACCAATTAGTGAGGAAGCTAATGATGATGATCATGAAACTTCAGACCAAGTTACTACTGAACCTCGTAGGTCAACCAGAGTAAGATCCGCACCAGAGTGGTACGGTAATCCTGTTCTAGATGTCATGTTACTAGACCATAACGAACCTACGAACTATGAGGAAGTGATGATGAGCCCAGATTCCGCGAAATGGCTTGAGGCCATGAAATCTGAGATGGGATCCATGTATGAGAACAAAGTGTGGACTTTGGTTGACTTGCCCGATGATCGGCAAGCCATCGAGAATAAATGGATCTTCAAAAAGAAGACTAACGCTGATGGTAATGTTATTGTCTGCAAAGCTCGACTTGCTGCGAAAGGTTTTTGGCACGTTCAAGGAGTTGACTACGATGAGACTTTCTCACCCGTAGCGATGCTTAAGTCTGTCCGAATCATGTTAGCAATTGCCGCATTTTATGATTATGAAATTTGGCAAATGGATGTCAAAACTGCATTCCTGAATGGATTTCTGGAAGAAGAGTTGTAAATGATGCAACCAGAAGGTTTTATCGATCCAAAGGATGCTAACAAAGTGTGCAAGCTCCAGCAATCCATTTATGGACTGGTGCAAGCCTCTCGGAGTTGGAATAAATGTTTTGATAGTGTGATCAAAGCATAAGGTTTTATACAGACTTTTGGAGAAGCCTATATTTACAAGAAAGTGAGTGGGAGCTCTATAGCATTTCTTATTTTATATGTGGATGACATATTGTTGATTGTAAATGATACAGTATTTCTGGATAGCATAAAAGGATACTTGAATAAGAATTTTTCAATGAAAGACCTCGGTGAAGCTGCTTATATATTGGGCATCAAGATCTATAGAGATAGATCAAGACGCTTAATTGGACTTTCACATAGCACATACCATGATAAGATTTTGAAGAAGTTCAAAATGGAACAGTCAAAGAAAGGGTTCTTGCTTGTGTTACAAGGTGTGAAGTTGAGTGAGACTCAATGCCCGACCACCGCAGAAGATAGAGAGAAAATGAAAGTCATTCCCTATGCTTCAGCCATAGGTTCAATCATGTATGCAATGCTGTGTACCAGACCTGATGTGTGCCTTGCTATAAGTATAGTAGGGAGGTACCAAAGTAATCCAGGAGTGGATCACTTGACAGCGGTCAAGAACATCCTGAAATACCTGAAAACGACTAAGGATATGTTTCTCGTTTATGGAGGTGACAAAGAGCTCGTTGTAAATAGTTACATCGATGCAAGCTTTGACACTGATTCGGATGACTCTAAGTCACAAACCGGATACGTGTTTATATTGAACGGTGGAGCTATCAGTTGGTGCAGTTCTAAGCAATCAGTTGGTGCAGTTCTAAGCAAAGCGTCGTGGCGGGATCTACGTGTGAAGCGAAGTACATAGCTGCTTCGGAAGCAGCAAATGAAGGAGTCTGGATGAAGGAGTTCATATGCGATCTAGGTGTCATACCTAGTGCATCGGGACCAATGAAAATCTTTTGTGACAATACTAGAGCAATAGCCTTGGCGAAGGAATCCAGATTTCACAAGAGAACCAAGCACATCAACAGACGCTTCAATTCCATCCGCGATCTAGTCAAGGAGGGAGACATAGAGATTTGCAAGATACATACGGATCTGAATATTGCAGACCCATTGACTAAGCCTCTCTCACGAGCAAAACATGATCAGTACCAAGACTCCATGGGTGTTAGAATCATTACTATGTAATCCAGATTATTGACTCTAGTGCAAGTGGGAGACTGAAGGAAATATGCCCTAGAGGCAATAATAAAGTTGTTATTTATATTTCCTTATATCATGATAAATGTTTATTATTCATGCTAGAATTGTATTAACCGGAAACTTAGTACATGTGTGAATACATAGACAAATAGAGTGTCCCTAGTATGCCTCTACTTGACTAGCTCGTTAATCAAAGATGGTTAAGTTTCCTAGCCATAGACATGTGTTGTCATTTGATGAACGGGATCACATCATTAGAGAATGATGTGATGGACAAGACCCATCCGTTAGCTTAGCACTATGATCGTTTAGTTTATTGCTATTGCTTTCTTCATGACTTATACATGTTCCTATGACTATGAGATTGTGCAACTCCTGAATACCGGAGGAACACTTAGTGTGCTATCAAACGTCACAATGTAACTGGGTGATTATAAAGATGCTCTACAGGTATCTCCGATGGTGTTTGTTGAGTTGGCATAGATCGAGATTAGGATTCGTCACTCTGGGTTTCGGAGAGGTATCTCTGGGCCCTCTCGGTTATGCACATCACTATAAGCCTAGCAAGAAATGTGACTAATGAGCTAGTTGCGGGATGATGCATTACGGAACGAGTAAAGAGACTTGTCAGTAACGAGATTGAACTAGGTATGATGATACCGACGATCGAATCTCGGGCAAGTAACATACCGATGACAAAGGGAACAACGTATGTTGTTATGCGGTTTGACCGATAAAGATCTTCGTAGAATATGTAGGAGCCAATATGAGCATCCATGTTCCGCTATTGGTTATTGACCGGACATGTGTCTCGGTCATGTCTACATAGTTCTCGAACCCGTAGGGTCCGCACGCTTAACGTTCGATGACGATTTGTATTATGAGTTATGTGTTTTGATGACCGAAGTTTGTTTGGAGTCCCAGATGAGATCACGGACATGACGAGGAGTCTTGAAATGGTCGAGACATAAAGATTCATATATTGGAAGGTTACATTCGGACACCGGAATGGTTCAGGTCGTTTCGGATAAGTTTCGGAGTGCCGGGGATTAACGGACCCCCCCCCCCCGCGAAGTTATTGGGCCTCATGGGCCTTAGTGGAGAAGCGAGAGGGCCGGCCAGGAGGTGGCGCACGTCCCCCTTGCCCCAATCCGAATTGGACAACGAGAGGGGGTGGCGCCCCCTCCTTCTTTCTCTCCTCCTCCTCCTTCCCCCCTTCTCCCACTTGGAATAGGAAAGGGAGGGGGCGAATCCTACTAGGTTTGGAGTCCTAGTAGGACTCCCCCCATGGCGCGCCTCCCCCTTGGCCGGCCTCCTCCTCCCCCTCCTTTATATACGTGGGGAGGGGGGCACCCTATGACACACAAGTTGATCTTTTAGCCGTGTGCGGTACCCCCCTCCACAGTTACACACCTCGGTCATATCGTCGTAGTGCTTAGGCGAAGCCCTGCGCCGGTAATTTCATCATCACCGTCGCCACGCTGTCATGCCGACGAAACTCTCCCTCGGCCTCAACTGGATCAAGAGTACGAGGGATGTCATCGAGCTGAACGTGTGCTGAAGACGGAGGTGTCGTACGTTCGGTGATAGGATCGGTCGGATCGTGAAGACGTACGACTACATCAACCGCGTTGATAAAACGCTTCCGCTTTCGGTCTGCGAGGGTACGTGGATACACTCTCCCCACTCGTTCTATGCTTCTCCTAGATAGATCTTGTGTGACCGTAGGAATGTTTTTAAAATTACTGCATTCCCCAACACCAGGTACTCCGACCAGAAGAGATTCTCCGTCGTGTTCCCTTCTTGGGCCCGGAAATACTGTGCGGCGTCGACTGCACTCCTCGGGAGACCCGCAAAAGCGTCTGGAGCACTCCACAGTCAATTCAGCAAAGCATATCTTTGACCGCCAAATATACTCTGTAAAAGAAAAGGCTTACCAGCCGCTATCTGTCCGGCCTGCTTATCTCCTCGTGAGCCGCTTGGGACTCGCCCCGCGCATCCTTCGCCTCTTGAAGAGCCTTGTTGAGTTCGGCCGCTTGGTCTTTATTACTCTCCTCTAAAGCCTCGCACTTGTTGGCGGCGTCTTGAAGTGCCTGTTCCACTTTGGTCACCCGCTGCTCATACTTGCGACGGGTGACCTGCTCGGCCTCTAAATCCGCAGCCGCTTTGTCAACGGCCGCTTTGCTTGCTTTCACCTCCTTCTTAGCTTCGGCAAGAGCACTTTTGAGGGCCTCGACCTCGGTCGCGTTCCCTACAATCATATACATAGCAACACATGAGCGTAAACTCTGAGTTTGCATTATAACTTAGGCTTGTAAGGGGTCTTTTAAAATCATACCTTGGGTCTCATCGAATCGCTTGTTAATGCGGCCGATCTCCTCATCAGCCAGCTTCAGTTTCCGCTGGAGTTCGGAAACTTCAGCGTCCTTGGCTGAAGCCGCCAACATTGAAGCCTGTTTGCCAAAATAATTAACGGCGTTATCTCCTGCGAATTTTGATCCTCTGTCCGACTCCTTTTTCCAAAGAACCGAACAGAGTCCCAGGGGCTACTGACTATATACAGGCATATTCTTCCAGTGTGAAAAAACGGCTAAGCATATTATATCACATACCTCAAAGCTTGTTAACAGGCTAGTGAAAGCTTCGTTCAGTCCACTTTTGGTGGACTGAACCTTCTCAGCCACCGTACCCACCAAGGTACGGTGCTCCTCAATGACGGAAGCATGCTGAAGTGCTTCCCTCAATGTATCCGGCGCCTCCGGATTGATAGAGGTCGCCGATGGAGTCAGCACTCCCCCTCCCTTAAAGGGGGCTGCTCGCTCGACTCCGGAGCCATGTGGGTCTCCGGAGCTTTATTCGGCTAGGGGCCGGACTGATCTAGGCCCCCGTCATCAGTTTCGATGGGGATTGTGCTCCCCATGTTTTCGGCAGCCGAGGCATTACCCTCAGGCGCCGTTTCAGCGGTCTTTCGCACCTCTCCCCGGCCTGGAGAAGTCCTTTAGGACAACACCTCGGTGTCATCCATGGCATGTGGCGGGGAGGTTCGCGGAGGCGTTTCGCTCTCCATCATCTCCTGCGCCAACGAGTTCCCCGAAGACGACGATTGTTGGGGGAGATCACGGGCCGGACTGAAATACGTAAATAATATGTTACCCTACAATTTGAAAAAAGGCCGAACATCTGCGCAGTATCTTCGAATACTTACGATTCGGCTAGGGGCTTCGCCCTGGGGCACCACGGGGGGATGGTCTCGGCATCCGAGTCCGAGCCATCCGAGAGGGATATCTTCCCCCGTTTTGACGCCTCCGCCTCTGGATCGGCAGAGGCCGCCCTCTTCTTCTTCTTCTTCTCCTTGAGAGGAGAATTGCTCTCTTCCTCCTCCTCTTCGTCCTCATCTCCTTCGTGGGAGGAGAGAACTTCGGTATCTCCGGACACCACGTCCGAAGCACCTTTACGACGAAGGCCACTTCTGGCCTCCTTGCCCTTCTTCTCCGGTGCCTGGTACGACGCCGGGACCAGCATCTTCTTTAGCAAGGGAATGGCTGGGTCTTGGGTAACGGAGCCAGACATCAAATCCGCTTCGCCTTCTTTGTCCAGCCCTGAGGGAAGAATGGAGAGCTCAGCATACTCCTTGGGTTTACAAATCGAAGTTGTATTCGGATATCATAAAACTTACTAGAGTGGCTGGATGAGTGCAGTCGAAGCCGATGTCCTTGGTCGTCTCCGGCCACGACTTCTGGGCCTTGAAAATCAGCTTCCAGATCTCTTCGCGCGTCGTGCCGAAGAATCGCTGCAGGGTCCGAGGGCCGGCCGGATTGAACTCCCACATATGGAGAGTCCAGCTCTGGCAGGGGAGAATCCGGCCAAAAAGCATCACCTGAATCATGTCGGCGAGACTGGTGTCCTTCTCTATCATACTCTTGATGCGTGTCTGCAGCGTCGTCACCTCATCGGACGATGCCCAATCCAGGCCTTTGTTGATCCATGATGCAAGCCGCATTGGAGGCCCAGATTTGGACTCAGGGGTGGCGGCCCATTTGGCGTCATGAGGTTCTGTGATATAGAACCACTCCTATTGCCATCCCTTCACGGTCTCCACAAAGCACCCCTTGGGCCAGGTGACATTGGGGAGCTTGCTCACCATGGCGCCGCCACATTCCGCATGTTGACCATCGACCACTTTCGGCTTCACATTGAAGACCTTGAGCCATAGGTCGAAGTGGGGAGGAATGCAGAGGAACGCTTCACACACGATGATGAAAGCCGAAATGTTGAGGAAGGAATTTGGGGCTAGATCATGGAAATCTAGACCGTAATAAAACATGAGGCCGCGGACGAAAGGATGGAGGGGAAACCCTAGTCCACGGAGAAAGTGGGGGGTGAACACTACCCTCTCGTTGGGCTCCGGAGTTGGGAAGATTTGCTTTTTGGCTGGGGGCCGATGCGTGATGTCCGCGGCCAAGTAGCCCGCTTCCCGGAGTTCCTTGACGTTCCTCTCCGTAACGGAGGAAGCCATCCACTTGCCCCGTGCGTCGGATCCGGACATGGCTGGAGTGTTTGGTGGGGGCGCAAAGGATTGAATCTTGGGCGTTGGAGCTCAAGGACGGAAGGGCTAAGGAGGAAGAAGGCGTGGGGTAAAAAGAAGGATCCTTATCTTCTTATAAAGGTAGTGGATATCAAGCGTCTCCCCATGAGCCTTAAAACTCGCCTATTCCCAAGGGGTCGTGCAAACGGCACGGTTGGGTTACCCAAACCCGTATTGATGAGAATCCCGCAATAAGGGGACATGATCTCTGCTTTGACAAGATGTGTCAATGAGGACCGCGCCTCGAAACGCGAAGCGGTAGGCTGGAAAACGGCTCGAAATAATAATAAGGCCAGAACATAATGTCTCGCCGGAAAAGTTGTCAGTAGACGTGACTTGTTTTGTTTAAGTATTTTGCCCTTGTGGTTCAGGGTTGTAACTATTGTACAGAGCCGGATATAGTTCTTTGGAAGTATTCGGAGGAGGAACCCACCTTGCAATGCCGAAGACAATCTGCGTGCCGGACACATCGTCATTGAAGCCTGGTTCAGGGGCTACCGAGGGAGTCCTGGATTGGGGGGTCCCCGGGCGTTCGGGCTATGTGGTATGGGCCAGACTAATGGGCCGTGAAGATACAAGAAAGAAGGCCTTCCCCCGTGTCCGGATGGGACTCTCCTTTGCGTGGGTGGCAAGCTTGGCATTTGGAGGATTCCTTTCTCTGTAAACCGACTCTGTACAACCCTAGGCCCCTCCGGTGTCTATATAAACCAGAGGTTTAGTCCGTAGAGGCAATCACAATCATATAGGCTAGACATCTAGGGTTTAGTCATTGCGATCTCGAGGTAGATCAACTCTTGTAACCCCTATACTCATCAAAGTCAGTCAAGCAGGAAGTAGGGTATTACCTCCATTAAGAGGGCCCGAACCTGGGTAAACATCGTGTCCCCCGCCTCCTGTAACCTTCGATCCTCAGACGCACAATTCGGGACCCCCTACCTGAGATCGGCCGGTTTTGACACCGACACCCCCTTTCCTTCTCCCTCTCTCTCTCTCCTTCCCCCTTTCCCCTCCGATAGAAGGAAGGGGGGCGAATAGGACTAGGAGTCCTAGTGGGATTCCTCCCCACTTGGCGCGCCCCTAGGCCGGCCTCCTCTCCTCTCCCTCGTTTATATACAGGGGCGGGGGGGGGGACCTCTAAGGTACATCAACTGTTCTTAGCCATGTGCGGTGCCCCCCTCCATCGTTTACTCCTCCGGTCATATTGTCGTAGTGCTTAGGCGAAGCCCTGCGCAGATCACTTCACCATCACCGTCACCACGCCGTCGTGCTGACGAAACTCTCCCTCGACACTTTGCTGGATCAAGAGTTCGAGGGACGTTATCGAGCTGAACGTGTGCAGAACTCGGAGGTGCCGTACGTTCGGTGCTTGATCGGTTGAATCGAGAAGACGTTCGACTACATCAACCACGTTAAGTTAATGCTTCTGCTTTCGGTCTACGAGGGTACGTGTACACACTCTCCCCCTCTCGTTGCTATGCATCTCTGTAACACCCGGATAATTATGGTACAGTAATCCCATGCTAGCGATGCCACGTCATCATGTTTCCTGTTGTTTAACCTTGCAATGATCCAATCTCGTTCGGTTTCATTTTCAAAATTTAATCAAACGGCAAAGTATACAAAAGAAAAGGTGAAAACAAGCAGCAAAAAAAATTAAAAATACAACAAGGCCCCTGGCCCAACTGGGCCAATCAGCCCAGCCGACCGGCCCAACTCCCCTGGACTATAGACCACACCCGACCGAACCCTATCCCCATCTCCCCCAGATCCCCCACGACCCCCACTCTCTCCCTCCCCACTCGCCTGGATCGGGGAGGAGCCCGATCCCACGCCTCCGCCGGCGCCCATCCCCGGCGCGGCCCCAGCCGCGCCGCCCGACGCCACCGCCAGCCGCTCAGTCTCCTCCTGCATGGCGCCTGCCTCCTTGACACGAGCTGGATCGGGGGCTCGACCCCGCGGCGCCCCGAGCCCCGACACAGCACCGTCGCCGCTCACGCTCACCACCAACTCGTCGGCGTCGCTTCCCCGTCCGCCTCCCCGAGCACACTGCCGCCTCCCTACGCTCCGCTGTGAGCCTCGTCCGCCCTCCTCTCTCTCCCCCATCGCCGGTTCTGTGGCCGTCGCCGCCTGACCGAGCGCCCGCTGCACCGGATTGTGCCCTGCCTCTACTCGTCGCATCGCCATTGCACAACACGCCGCCCGCAACCCACGACCGTCGCCGAGCGCTCCGGTCGCTGCCGCAATTGCTGCTCGCCGCGCGGCCGCCCCCTGGTCGGCCCTCCGCCCATGCCCGCGTGCCCACCGGTGGCCTCGCCGGATGTCGCGCCCGGCCGCCGGAGCACGAGCCGCCCCTGGTGCCATCCGTGCCCAGGTCCGGCCTCCATGGGCGCCCGCTCCCCGGCGCCCGCACCCGTTAGCCCGTTTGGCCACATGGGCCTATGACAGTGGGGCCCGCCCCCAAAACGAAATTAAAATTAGTTAAAATCAATTAAATATTAATTAATTAATTAGTAATCGAGTTAATTAGCTTAATTAGCATAATTTCCTAATTTAGTTAATTAACACTGTTAGTTTAGTTAGGTCAATGACAAATGGGCCCCGCTGCCCTGTTGGACTAGTCAACGGTCAGTGTTGACCGCTGGCGTCATAATGACATCATGATGATGCAATATCCTTGTTTTAGATTTATATTTAACTCCAGAAATGCATAAAAACTTTGAAAATTAATATAAAATAATCCGTAACTCGGATGAAAAAGTTTTATACATGAAAGTTGCTCAGAACGACGAGACGAATCCGAATACGCGATCCGTTCGTCCGCCACACATCCCTAGCATAGCGAACATGCAACTTTCCCCCTCCGTTTCATCTGTCCGAAAAATGCAAACTTTGGGAAAACTTTCCCGGATGTTTCCCCCATTCCACGGTACCGCGTAGCACTGCGGTAGAACACCTCTAGCACCGCTTATTGTCTTGTCATGCATCTGTTTGCTCTGTATTTACTGTTTCTTCCCCCTCTTCTCTCCGATAGACCCCGAGACCGCTGCTGATGCCGCTGTGATCGAATACGTCGACGACGACCCCTCCTTCTCGCCTGAGCAACCAGGCAAGGCACCCCTTTGATCATCCTGATATCGCCCATTCCATTCTCTCATGCTTGCATTAGATTTTGCTACTGTATTTGATTGCTCCTATTCTGATGCATAGCCTGCTTTTGTAACCTGCTTATTGTTACCTACCTGCTTATCCTAAACTGCTTACTATAGGTTGGTTAGTGATCCATCAGTGACCCCCCACCTTGTCCTTGTTGCCCCTGCTTCATCATCGACGACTCGATCAAGGTGATCGACGACCAGAGCCCGACACCTCACATCACATCACGCCCCTTTTGTTGCTCGACTCTGCAGAACTACTATCGAGTGCCGAGGGTGATCCCTCATAACGCACTCCTGATAATAATTCTGTAGTGTAGCTATTCAGTCGTGGTCATCAAGGGCGATTTCCTCTTTCACCATTCCCGATACGGCTCTGTCGTTCAACACCTCAAGTGTGAACCTCGAGGGTGGTCCCTCTTACGTTCACCTTGATGATTACATCGAGTGGAATCCTTCGAGGGTGATTCCTTGGGTTTTCCCCTTGATGTTTGGACACACGGTTACCTTGAATTTACTGGAGACCTTGGTGAAAGTCGGGCGGGCCCGGAGAGCACCCGCAAGATGGTTACGAGGCACGGCCGGGAAGTCAGGCAGCCCTTGAGTGGGCTGGGCTTGCCCTTGCCGTATTTCCTCGAGACGGGGCGACGGGATCACATTATCGTGAGTCTCTGCTCGTCTCCGCAAACTAATAATACGCTATGGTTTGGGTATTTGTTCTGAATTGGCCTTTGGCCTTTTCGCACTAACCACCACGCGAGAATAGTTATGGGCCTCGACGTCGCAGTATCAGCCGAAGCTTTGTCAAACGTCCAGTTCAGCATTGCGGCACGGCTGGGCCGGCACCATCCTGTAGTGGTGGAGCCTGGACCCGCCCTGCACGTAACGACCCGGAGTGCAACGGGCGATGGGCCCAGACCCCGGAGTGCTTAGGATGTAGACCGGCGGGGACCTCTCTGCTGAGCCTAGGTGGGGCTACGATGTGTTGATCTTCTGAGGCCGGGCATTGACCCAGAAAAGTGTGTCCGGCCAGAGTGATCGAGCGTGGTGGAAAACGTGGTGCACCCCTGCAGGGAAGATCTTTATTCGAATACCGTGTCCACGGTAATGGATGTTCAGACTTATATCTTGATCTAATACAACTAGAAATGGATACTTAAGTTATGTGGCTCCGGGATTGCTTTCTCGCAGGGAGTCAAGGAAGGATCTCTGGGCATTATTGCTACAACATGCTTGATAATTAAACTGCTATTCTTTACTCTTCTTTATGTTGCAAGATGCTTGGAGCTGCTTGAAGATGCTATAGGCTGGGACTCCCCCCCTATTCTGGCATTCTGCAGTTCAGTCCACAGATACAGCCCTTTCATTTGATACCAATGCATACTTAGTATAGATCTAATGCTTGCGAGTTCTTTGGAGGAGTACTCACGGTTGCTTGCTACCCCTTTTTCCCCTTCCTTCTTCTTTCCGGTTGATGCAACCAGATGGTGGATCCTTGGAGCCAGATGCCACCACCGACGGATGCTGTTACATGGAGGCCGCCGAAGACAAGGAGTAGTTAGGAGGTCCCAGGCAGGAGGCCTTGCCTCTTCGATCATCGATGTTTGTGCTAGCCTTCTTAAGGCATCCTTGTTTAACTAATGTCTGTACTCAGATCTTGTTGCTTCCGCTGAATCTTGTGTATCGAGCTTGTATTCGAGCCCTCGAGGCCCCTGGCTTGTAATATGAAGCTTGTATTATTTCATTTTGTGTCTAGAGTTGTGTTGTGATATCTTCCCATGAGTCCCTGATCTTGATCGTACACATTTGCGTGTATGATTAGTGTACGGTCGAATCGGGGGCGTCATAAGTTGGTATCAGAGCCGACTGCCTGTAGGATCCCCCTTTCCAACTCTTTGGCCGAAGTTGTGTCTAGTCTTTGAAAAACTGATTTACTAACAGGGCTGTGTGGCTTACGGGCCCACGTCGCCATTGGGTGGTATTAGGATCTTTTACTCCTCGACCTTTACTCTGGGACTCTGATCTCTCTTCTATTCGGGTTAAATGGTTTTGCTAACTCTAACCTTAGGGTCTCGTGATTACATCCATCTGGAGATTTGTATTATGCCTTTCTTGAATTGGAAGCCAGGATCTGCTTCACATTGTTCACGGGCCGCAGGATCCTTTTATCGAGGGCACCCTGCGTCGTCCCCTACTGATTCCTCGCTCTAGTGGTTTTCTCCGACATGGATGTAGCCTTTGCTATGTCTCGTTGTTGTATCCCTCCATCGCGTGCCACCGTGCCGCCTAGTATATCTAGGATGATTCTCTTGTCCGAACTCATGCTAACAACATGTAAATGGCTCTGTATATGTATATGTATGTCTTTAATGACTACTGATTTGTACATATGTGCCTTTGCTCATGTTCAAGTTACATCATGAATGTCTCCATACACCTGGTCCAACCTCTTGTTAAAACCGCTCCCTGATGTTTTTAGCAGGATGGCTGACGATCCTCCACCTCCACCCTATATTGCTGCAATGATGCAGCAGTTTGAACTGAATCGTCAGTTTATGACGGGGGTAATGGCCCAGTTCCCAAACCAGAATGCTCATCAACAGCCTGCTCTATAACACTGCCAGAATTTGTGCGCCTCAACCCGTCCATTTTCCGCAACTCCACCAATCCTATGGATGCTGATGATTGGCTTCGTGACATCATGTTTGAGATGGAGTTAGCTAATGTTGCCCCTGCCAGTTATGTCACCTTTGCGACATTTCACCTGAAGGGTTTAGCTGCTCAATGGTGGGAAAGCCACAGGGGTATGCTGCCTGCAGAAACTGTAACCACTTGGCAGGAATTTCAGTTAGCCTTTCGTGCACGGCACATTCCCCAAGGTCTGATGGACCAGAAGAAGGAGTTCCGCAAACTCTCACAGGACACAATGACTGTGGATGAATATCAGAGGAAGTTCCTTGAATTATCTTGCTATGCTACGGATGACGTCTGCACTGACGCTCACAAGCAGGAGAAATTCCGTGAAGGACCGCATCCCGATATAAAGCTCGCACTTGTTGCTCATGATTGCACAGACTTTGCGACGCTTGTCAGCCAAGCTTTTCGAACTGAAACTGGTCTGACTGAGTACCAGGAGTCGCTCAAGCGTACCAGAGATGTTGGCCCATCCTCGAGTCAGCCTGCTCAGAAACGTCGAGTCTGGATCCCACATAATGTTCATCACGGACCTGCTCCAACACAAAGGCCGTCTTATGTTGCACCTCATCTACCTCCGCCGCCGAGACAGCTAACGATTCAAGGTGGACAGGCTAATGTTGTAGCTCCTCCCCCTAATGATGGTTTAAGCCGCAAGTGTGGTCAGCTAGGGCACCGTGCTTTCAACTGTCGCCAGGGTCTGCCGCATGATTCATCACGTCGTCCTGTTGACCGTAAAAAGGGCCGTCGAAACCATCATACCGGTAGTTGTAGTGCCAGACCACCTGCTATGAGTGGTGGTCAAGTCACCCATGTCAAGATTGAAGAAGCTCGTTAGTCCCCAAAAATCGTGATGGGTACCCTTCGCGTTAATTCAGTGCCAGCTTCCGTTCTCTTTGATTCAGGAGCATCACATGCTTTTGTGTCCCAGCAATTTGCTCAGTCACATGAGTTATACTTAGAAAAATTGCCCACTCCTCTAACGATTCAATCTCCGGGATCCAAGTGGCAAACCACAATGTTAAGTCCTCGCAACCAAATTGAAATTGGAGGTCTATTATTTCCGGCTTCTCTCATTGTACTCGGACCTTCCAACATAGACATCATTCTTGGTATGGATTGGTTGACAGCCCATAATGCTTTGATTGAATGTGCTACCAAGACAGTCCAGCTCACTCATTCTTCTGGCCAGGCAGTCCAATACTCAGCCCGAGCACCTCAGGATGGCGAGAATCAGATATATGTTTTGAATGCATTGAATGCTTCACCTCTTGAGGGAATAGAGAACATTCCAGTCGTTCGTGAATTTGAAGATGTCTTTCCAGAAGAACTTCCAGGAATACCCCCTGCTAGAGCTGTCGAATTCGTCATAGACTTGAAACCGGGCACAACTCCTATTTCCAAGCGACCCTACAAGATGCTGCCGCATGAACTCCTTGAGCTCAAGGAGGAAATCGACACTTCACTTCGACAGGGTTTTATCCGTCCAAGTTCCTCTGCTTGGGGAGCACCTTCTCTCTTTGTCAAGAAGAAGGATGGTACGAATCGTTTGGTCCAAGATTACCTACCTATCAACCAGGCAACAATTCAGAACAAGTATCCGCTTCCCAGAATCAACGATCTGTATGATCAACTTGCTGGCTCCTCTATTCTCTAAACTTGATTTGAGGTTGGGTTACCACCAGATTCGGGTTCGTGAAGAGGATATTCCCAAGACCGCCTTCGTTACTCGCTATGGTTCATACGAGTACACCGTCATGTCCTTTGGTTTGACAAATGCCCCAGCGACATTCTCTCGTCTGATGAACTATATATTCATGGAATACCTCGACAATTTCATCATGGTTTATCTGGATGATATCCTTGTATATTCCAATAACAAAGAAGAACATGCTGAACATCTTCGACTTGTTCTGGAAAAGCTTCGAGAACATCAACTATATGCTAAGTATTCCAAGTGTGAATTCTGGCTACCCGAAGTGACCTACCTTGGGCATGTCATCTCCAAGGATGGTATTTCCGTCAACCCCGAGCGAGTTCAGGCTATTCTCGACTGGACTCCTCCGAAGAATGTCAAACAAGTCAGAAGTTTTCTCGGGCTCGCCAGCTATTGCCGTCGATTTGTCGAGAACTTCTCCAAGATAGCCAAGCCCCTGACTGGTCTGCTTCACAAAGGCGTCAAGTTTGAGTGGACAGAAAAATGTCAGGAAAGTTTCCAGACACTCAAGGACAAGCTGACTTCTGCCCCAGTGCTTGCTCCTCCCGATACTAAGAAGGAGTTCGTCATTTATTGCGACGCTTCATGACAAGGATTAGGCTGTGTCCTAATGCAAGAGCGCAGAGTGATTGCCTATGCCTCTCGTCAGCTGCGCTCACACGAAGAGAACTATCCACTTCATGACCTCGAGCTTGCTGCTGTCATTCATGCACTGAAACAGTGGCGACATTACCTCCTCGGCAATCGTTGCGAGATCTTCACCGACCATCAAAGTCTGAAGTATCTATTTACTCAGCCAGATTTGAACCTTCGTCAGCAAAGATGGATGGAGATTGTAGCAGACTTTGACATGGGAATTTCTTATACACCAGGCAAGGCTAATGTAATGGCTGATGCTTTGAGCCGCAAGTCATATTGCAACCATATCGAGGTTCGCAAAGTTCAGCCCTCGCTTGTTGAAGAATTCAGGAAGCTGAACCTCCATATTGTTCCTCTGGGTGCACTCGCTCCCCCTCCTCCAGGGTACCGCAAAGTGAACCTCCACGTTGTTTCCCAGGGTTCTCTCAATACCCTGGTTGCTAAACCAGATCTCATGGATAGCATCAAGGAACTGCAGAATTATGACTCTCAAGTTGAGAAGATTAAGCGCTACCTCGCAGAAGGAAAGCCCTCATTCTTCACTGTTACTGATGATGGTACTTTGTACTTCAAAGGCCGCCTAGTGGTGCCGTGTAAGGAGAAAAACCTGGATATGACTAAGGAGGTTATGGAAGAAGCTCATGACACTCCGTTGTCTATTCATCCCGGTAGTACCAAGACATTCGTCAGAGATTCTGGTGGTCTAATATGAAGCAAGACATTGCTTGTTATGTTGCTGAATGTGACGTTTGCCGTCGTATCAAAGCAGAACATCAAAGGCCTGCTGGAACTCTGCAACCTATCTCTATTCCGGAATGGAAATGGGACCATGTTGAAATGGACTTTGTCACTGGATTTCCCAAATCGTAGAAAGGTAATGATGCTATAATTTTCGTCATTGACCGGCTTTCCAAAGTTGCACACTTTCTGGCCGTCAAAGAAACGATCACTGCTAGTCAGCTGGCAAACCTTTACATGTCCAGAATTGTCTCACTCCACGGTATTCCATTGGTTATCAGCTCAGACCATGGCAGCTTATTCACTTCAAGATTCTGGGCAAGTTTCCAAGAAGCTATGGGAACTCATCTGTCTTTCAGCACTGCTTTTCACCCTCAGTCTCAAGGACAAGTTGAATGCGTCAATCAAGTTCTCGAAGACATGCTTCGAGCTTGTGTCATTTCCTTTGGCAAGAAATGGGAGGAATCTCTCCCGTACGCTGAGTTCTCCTACAACAATAGCTATCAAGCTAGTCTGAAGATGGCCCCATTCGAAGTGTTATATGGACGAAAGTGCCAAACCCCTCTGAACTGGTCAGAAACTGGGGAACGTCCATTCTTCGGTCCGGATATTATCCAACACGCCGAAGAACAAGTCCGCGTCATTCGCGAGAATCTCAAGACTGCTCAGTCACGTCAAAAGAGTAATTATGACCGTCATCATAAAGACATGGTCTATCAACCTGGCGAAAAGGCTTACCTTCGAGTCACACCAATGAAGGGTGCACACCGCTTCAGGATCAAGGGCAAGCTAGCTCCTCGCTATATTGGTCCTTTCACTATTCTCGAAAGGCGTGGAAAAGTGGCATACCAGTTGGAGCTTCCGTCGAACCTTTCTCAGGTTCACGATGTGTTCCACGTGTCACAACTCCGCCGCTGCTTCAAGGACCCAATCCAAGCAGTGGATCATGAAGTGCTTGAGTTGCAACAGGACCTCTCCTATAAAGAGCATCCAGTCCGCATTCTCAACCAAGCTAAACGCCGTACACGTCAGAAGGCGATCAAGTTCCTCAAGGTCCAGTGGTCGCATCACTCTGAAGACGAAGCCACTTGGGAATGCGAGGATCGTCTTCGTGAAGAATACCCCGCTTTGTTTCCTTCTACCTCCTAAATCTCGGGACGAGATTTCTTGTACTGGAGGAGAATTGTAACACCCGGATAATTATGGTACAGTAATCCCATGCTAGCGATGCCACGTCATCGTGTTTCCTGTTGTTTAACCTTGCAATGATCCAATCTCGTTCGGTTTCATTTTCAAAATTTAATCAAACGGCAAAGTATACAAAAGAAAAGGTGAAAACAAGCAGCAAATAAAAAAAATACAACAAGGCCCTGGCCCAACTGGGCCAATCAGCCCAGCCGACCGGCCCAACTCCCCTGGCCTATAGGCCACACCCGACCGAACCCTATCCCCATCTCCCCCAGATCCCCCCATGACCCCCACTCTCTCCCTTGTCTCTCCCTCCCCACTTGCCTGGATCGGGGAGGAGCCCGATCCCACTCCTCCGCCGGCGCCCATCCCCGGCGCGGCCCCAGCCGTGCCGCCCAACGCCACCGCCAGCCTCTCAGTCTCCTCCCGCACGGCGCCCGCCCCCTCGACACGAGCTGGATCGGGGGCTCGACCCCGTGGCACCCCGAGCCCCGACGCAACACCGTCGCTGCTCACGCTCACCACCAACTCGTCGGCGTCGCTTCCCCATCCGCCTCCCCGAGCCCACTGCCGCCTCCCTACGCTCCGCTGTGAGCCTCGTACGCCGTCCTCTCTCTCCCCTGTCGCCGGTTCCGTGGCCGTCGCCGCCTGACCGAGCGCCCGCTGCACCGGATTGTGCCCTGCCTCTACTCGTCGCATCGCCGTTGCACCCCACGCCGCCCGCAGCTCACGACCGTCGCCGAGCGCTCCGGTCGCTGCCGCAACTGCTGCTCGCCGCGCGGCCGCCCCCTGGTCGGCCCTCCGCCCATGCCCGCGCGCCCACCGGTGGCCTCGCCGGAGGTCGCGCCCGGCCGCCGGAGTACGAGCCGCCCCTGGTGCCATCCGTGCCCAGGTCCGGCCTCCATGGGCGCCCGCTCCCCGGCGCCCGCACCCGTTAGCCCGTTTGGCCACATGGGCCTATGACAGTGGGGCCCGCCCACAAAACGAAATTAAAATTAGTTAAAATTAATTAAATATTAATTAATTAATTAGTAATCAAGTTAATTAGCTTAATTAACTTAACTTAATTAGCATAATTGCCTAATTTATTTAATTAATACTATTAGTTTAGTTAGGTCAATGACAAATGGGCCCCGCTACCCTGTTGGACTAGTCAACGGTAAGTGTTGACCGCTGGCGTCAAAATGACATCATGCTCATGCAATATCCCCTTTTTAGATTTATATTTAACTCCAGAAATGCTTAAAAACTTTGAAAATTAATATAAAATAATCCGTAACTCGGATGAAAAAGTTTTATACATGAAAGTTGCTCAGAACGACGAGACGAATCCGAATACGCGATCCGTTCGTCCGCCACACATCCCTAGCATAGCGAACATGCAACTTTCCCCCTCCGTTTCATCTGTCCGAAAAATGCAAACTTTGGGAAAACTTTCCCGGATGTTTCCCCCATTCCACGGTACCACGTAGCACTGCGGTAGAACACCTCTAGGACCGCTTATTGTCTTGTCATGCATCTGTTTGCTCTGTATTTACTGTTTCTCCCCCCTCTTCTCTCCGGTAGACCCCGAGACCGCTGCCGATGCCGCTGTGATCGACTACGTCGATGACGACCCCTCCTTCTCGCCTGAGCAACCAGGCAAGCCCCCCCCTTTGATCATCCCGATATCGCCCATTCCATTCTCTCATGCTTGCATTAGATTTTGCTACTATATTTGATTGCTCCTATTCTGATGCATAGCCTGCTTTTGTAACCTCCTTATTGTTACCTACCTGCTTATCCTAAACTGCTTAGTATAGGTTGGTTAGTGATCCATCAGTGACCCCCACCTTGTCCTTGTTGCCCCTGCTTCATCATCGACGACTCGATCAACATGATCGACGACCTGAGCCCGACACCTCACATCACACCCCTTTTGTTGCTTGACTCTGCAGAACTACTATCGAGTGCCGAGGGTGATCCCTCATAACGCACTCCTGATAATAATTCTGTAGTGTAGCTATTCGGTCGTGGTCATCGAGGGTGATTTCCTCTTTCACCATTCCTGATACGACTCTGTCGTTCAACACCTCAAGTGTGAACCTCGAGGGTGGTCCCTCTTACGTTCACCTTGATGATTACATCGAGTGGAATCCTCCGAGGGTGATTCCTTGGGTTTTCCCCTTGACGTTTGGACACACGGTTACCTTTACTTTACTGGAGACCTTGGTGAAAGTCGGGCGGGCCCGGAGAGCACCCGCAAGATGGTTACGAGGCACGGCCGGGAAGTCAGGCAGCCCTCGAGTGGGCTAGGCTTGCCCTTACCGTATTTCCTCGAGACGGGGCGACGGGGTCACATTATCGTGAGTCTCTGCTCGTCTCTGCAAACTAATAATACGCTATGGTTTGGGTATTTGTTCTGAATTGGCCTTTGGCCTTTTCGCACTAACCACCACACGAGAATAGTTATGGGCCTCGACGTCGCAGTATCAGCCGAAGCTTTGTAAAACGTCCAGTTCAGCATTGCGGCACGGCTGGGCCGGCACCATCCTGTAGTGGTGGAGCCTGGACCTGCCCTGCACGTAACGACCCGCAGTGCAACCGGCGATGGGCCCAGACCCCGGAGTGCTTAGGATGTAGACCGGCGGGGACCTCTCTGCTGAGCCTAGGTGGGGCTATGACGTGTTGATCTTCCGAGGCCGGGCATTGACCCAGAAAAGTATGTCCGACCAGAGTGATCGAGCGTGTTGGAAAATGTGGTGCACCCCAGCAGGGAAGATCTTTATTCGAATACCGTGTCCACGGTAATGGACGTTCAGACTTATATCTTGATCTAATACAACTAGAAATGGATACTTAAGTTATGTGGCTCCGGGATTGCTTTCTCGCAGGGAGTCGAGGAAGGATCTCTGGGCATTATTGCTACAACATGCTTGATAATTAAACTGCTATTCTTTACTCTTCTTTATGCTACAAGATGCTTGGAGCTGCTTGAAGATGCTAGTCTTTGATAGGCTAGGACTTCCCCCCTATTCTGGCATTCTGCAGTTCAGTCCATAGATACAGCCCTTTCATTTGATACCAATGCATACTTAGTATAGATCTGATGCTTTTTCCCCTTTTTCCCCTTCATTCTTCTTTCCGGTTGATGAAACCAGATGGTGGATCCTTGGAGCCAGATGCCACCGCCGACGGATGCTGCTACATGGTGGCCGCTGAAGACAAGGAGTAGTTAGGTGGTCGCAGGCAGGAGGCCTTGCCTCTTCGATCGTCGATGTTTGTGCTAGCCTTCTTAAGGCATCTTTGTTTAACTAATGTCTGTACTCAGATATTGTTGCTTTCGCTGACTCTTGTGTATCGAGCTTGTATTCGAGCCCTCGAGGCCCCTGGCTTGTAATATGAAGCTTGTATTATTTCATTTTGTGTCTAGAGTTGTGTTGTGATATCTTACCGTGAGTCCCTGATCTTGATCGTACACATTTGCGTGTATGATTAGTGTACGGTCGAATTGGGGGTGTCACAAGTTGGTATCAGAGCCGACTGCCTGTAGGATCCCCCTTTCCAACTCTTTGGCCGAAGTTGTGTCTAGTCTTTGAAAAACTGATTTACTAACATGGCTGTGTGGCTTACGGGCCCACGTCGCCATTGGGTGGTATTAGGATCTTTTACTCCTCGACCTTTACTCTGGGACTCTGATCTCTCTTCTATTCGGGTTAAATGGTTTTGCTAACTCTAACCTTAGGGTCTCGTGATCACATCCATCTGGAGATTTGTATTATGCCTTTCTTGAATTGGAAGCCAGGATCTGCTTCACATTGTTCACGGGCCGCAGGATCCTTTTATCGAGGGCACCCTGCGTCGTCCCCTGCTGATTCCTTGCTCTAGTGGTTTTCTCCGACATGGATGTAGCCTTGGCTATGTCTCGTTATTGTATCCCTCCATCGCGTGCCAGCGTGCCGCCTAGTATGTCTAGGATGATTCTCTTGTCCGAACTCATGCTAACAACATGTAAATGGCTCTGTATATGTATATGTATGTCTTTAATAACTATTGATTTGTACATATGTGCCTTTGCTCATGTTCAAGTTACATCATGAATGTCTCCATACACCTGGTCCAACCTCTTGTTAAAACCGCTCCCTGATGTTTTTAGCAGGATGGCTGACGATCCTCCACCTCCACCCTACACTACAAAAAAAGACACATCCGTGACATTTTGGGCCGAACGAATTTTTTTTCTGTCATACATATGACACTTCTATGACGATAATTGTGACAAAACCCGGTATCATCATAGATGTGGTGGGCTCCTACTTCTATGACAAAAAATCATGACAGAAAATGGGCTTTTCGTCCTGGGCGGGCCGGAGACGCAGCTGCATGACATTCTTTGGGCCGTCCATGACGGAAAAAAACCGTGGTAGAAGCGAGGGCGAGGAAAATTTCGGGGAGTTCCCGGTTACGATGGGAGGTCGGGGGCCGAGCGATGCGCGTTTCTCTCGTACACGTACGCGTGTGTGTGCGAGACGTTGGCTCTAACTGAACCCGAGCGAGGTATTGGGCTCTAACTGAACCCGAGCGATTGCACTGCAGGCAACGCGTTACTGAACCCGAGCGATCGATCCATGGCTGTTAACTGAACCCGATCGAGCGATTCCTTTGCTAGTGCTGCTAACTGAAGCCGATCGATGCTGCCTCTGGGATGAACAGTGAGCGTTGCGGGGGGGTTTGGATGAACAGTGAGCGGTGGCGTTGCCTCTGGATGAACAGGACCCGTGGTGTGGTGGAGGGCTGGATGAACAGTAGACGGTGGAGGGGTGCCCGTGGAGGGGTGGTTGAACAGGACCCCGTGGTGTGGAGGGCTGGATGAACAGTAGACGGTGGATGGGTGCCCGTGGAGGGGTGGTTGAACAGGACCCCGTGGTGTGGAGGG